>NW_023463656.1:0-13169 GCF_013731165.1 Rhagoletis pomonella | reverse complement strand
ACCTTTCAAACTGCAAAACAATGACTTGATTCGATTGAAGATTTTTTGGAATTGATCGGTTCTGGTCCACCTATCAGAAAAAATATCATATATGTTAACCCAGCCAATAAGCTACCTACGTGCTAAATTGCAAGCAAATCGGACCATTAATAAGACTGTTTCGAATAGTTCGGTCTCTGACCCAAAAAAAATGAATCCTATATGCTAATCTAGGCAAAAGGCTACCAACGAACCAATTGCATTTTTTTAAGCATAGCTCGACTCCTGCGCCAACTATTGTGCACTCCTTCTTCTAAACACGTTTCCAAAAAAGCAGCACCCATTCGAATCAGTTATGAAACATAGGGGAAAATTGTTCACAATTGAATCAAGCTCCCAATGAATTTCACAATTATCCGAAATTTTCCAATCTTTCGTCGAAAAAAAATTCAAATTTTTTGCGTTCTTCCGGATTTTTTCGAGTTTTCCACCTAGAATTTTCTATTTTTTCCATTCGAATGCCATTCCGAAGGAATTGCACACAAAATTCCATGCAGAAAAAAATCAATTTTCAATTTTTCCAATTTTCCGACTTTCCCGGAGGGGGCTACCTAGGTACCAAATTTTAAGCAAATCGGACCATAAATACGATTTTTTAGAATAGATCAGTCCCTGGTCCACTTCCCGAAAAAATGATCCAATATGCTAACATAGTCAAAAAGCTACCTACGTTCCAAATTTTAAGCAAATCGGACCATAACTACGATTTTTCGTATAGATCGGTCCCTGGTCCACTTCCCGGAAAAAAATATCCTATATGCTAATCTGCACAAAAACCCACCTACGCACCAAGTTTTAAGCAAATCCGACGATAAATATGATTTTTTCGAATATATCGGTCCTTCGTCCACTTCCCGGAAAAAAAGCATCCTATGTGCTAACCACGTACCAAATTTTAAGCAAATCGGACCATAACTACGATTTTTTCGAAAAGATCGGTCCCTGGTCCACTTCCCGGGGAAAAAAATATCCTATATGCTAATCTGGGCAAAAACCTACCTACACACCAAGTTTTAAGCAAATCGGACGATAAATACGTTTTTTCGAATAGATCGGTCCCTGGTCCACTTCCCGAAAAAAAGCATCCTCTGTGCTAACTTAGGCAAAAAGCTAACCACGTACCAAATTTTAAGTAAATCGGCCCATTAATAAGATTTTTTCGAATAGATCGGTCCCTGGCCCACTTCACGGAAAAAAGCGTCACATGTGCTAATCTAGGCAAAAAGCTAACTACGTACCAAATTTTAAGCAAATCGGACCATCACTACGATTTTTGAATAGATCGGTCCCCGGTCCACCGGAGGGTTTTTCCAAAATTTTCTTTCTTAAAAACCTTCTCCTGGCAATTACGAACAACTAAAAAAAAAATTTGCCAAATCGGCCCAACCGTTCTCAATTGATGAATTACTATACATTTTTCACACCATTTTTATATATATAGATACTTCCAGATAGTTGCCTCTCCATACTCAAATGCAATGTAGTTAAAATATATTAAGGAACCATCATAAAATTAGGACTATTTCTGGATTTTTAACTTTTTGATATTTTCTTCCCCAATTTTGACTATCTCAGGTGAAAAAAAATGTACTGAGCTATAACTTTACATTACATAAAAAAATTGCTCATTTAATAAAGACTAGTAATAACCCCCGAAAATCGAACATTTTTTGTTTTTTCTAAAAACAATAATTTATTCATGTAATACTTCTTGGAAAACTATATTTGCAGTACATTTCTTTTGGTCATTAATTTTAACTTTGATATCTTTGCAAGATCGTACTCTACTCGATGCCACGTACAGCTGGCCATGCGTAAAGCAATCCTCTTTCAGGAAAGCACCAACTTTTGCTAGAGTCTGACCTTGAGACTTATTTATTGTTATTGCGAACGAAACAAAAATTGGGAATTGGCGACGTTTTAAAACAAAAGGAAGTGGTGATTCGCTGGGCTGTAAATTTATACGGGGAAGTAAAATTCGTTTCCCTTGTGACGCACCTGTTAAAATTTCGACGTCCAAACAATTATAGTGTAGTGCTTTAACTATTACGCGAGTGCCATTAACTAACCCTTCATATGTATAAAGATTACGGATTAACATTACAACTTTTAGCCTTAATTCATGAGGTGCAACCCCGCTGAAATTAAGTGAATTTAAAAATTCTGTAGGGAATCTGACTTGCTCCAGTGGATCTTCAGAAACGATAGTATCGACGCTATAATAAACCTTTTCTTCTCCGGGCAACATATTAATCATTTCGGTATTAATTATCGTACAGTGCTCATTTTTTGGACACAAAATTGCCCGATCTTTCAAATGATTTTCATTAATTACACCTGATTGAGGTTCAAATACCCAATCGATTAAATTTCCATCTAGCAAAATAATCTCTTCTGGTAACTTTATTTTCGAGTCTGGCGAGAGTTCTCGACCTTCTCCAACACGCAAAAGAAAATTGCAATAATCGGACTCTTTAGAACGCATCTTTGTCGAGAGTTTAAAACACTTAAAACATTTCCAAAGTGAACACCGTTTCAAACAATTTCCAATTATAGCGGCGCATGCGCTATTGGGCACAACAGGAAGAACTTGCCTGAAGTCACCACCTAACAAAACAAATTTTCCTCCGAAAGGTGTTTCATTTTGGTGAATATCACGCAATAACCGATCTAAGCATAGTAAAGCAGTCCCAGGAACCATGCTAGCTTCGTCCCATATTATTGCCATGGAAGATTTGATTGCTTTTCCGAGATTGCTGTCAGGTTTAATAAGGGAAACAGAAGATTCAGTCTAGGGTATTGGGAATTTGAACACGTTATGTGCCGTTCTTCCACCAGGAAGTAAAATTGAAGCAATCCCTGTCCAAGCTACGGATATTACCTTCTGCCCAAGGCTACGAATATGGTGGATTATACTGGCCGGAGCCGCCAGGACCATCAATAAAGAAAGCCTTTATGACTTCATTGCTAGTGGAAATTGCAAGGATTATTTGGTCGAAAATATACTTTTGCTCGGGATTAAGCTGTTCCTTGAGTACTTGGCCGCATAGTACTTCATCGTGTATGTTAAAGTTCTCTATCTCTAAGTTTTCAGTGGCAAGATCATCTGCAGGTAAACCGAAGTCTTTCAAAGATGTGTTATACGATTGTAAGACATGGCTTATATTTCTCAATGCCAAAACCTCGCTGTTGTCTTCCGAATTATCCCTTAGAAAGTCTTCACAAAGATGGAGTTTAAATTTTCTCCAGAGCTCAATTGGTGAAGTTGGTTCCCCAAATACGCAAATCATTGCAAATATACGTCTAAGTTGCTCAGGTATTTTAAAGGCAGAGGCTTCTTCAAGTACAGCTATCCATTCCGTATCGTCCGCCAACAACTTTCTCCTTACTGCTGATTCCTAATAAGAGGACAGGTGTTCCCCGTTCACAGTCAATAAATCTGTAAAGGACTTTGGTCCTTTTAGCGAAGTTAACAATAAACGTAAAGCAAAAAGTTGACGATTTTTTGGATCGACCGTATACATCCTGCCAATTGCATTGCCCTGGCATTTCCTCCTTTGCCATGAGCGAGACGCTTCTTGCCAAGTATAGTATTCAGGAATTTCATAATACAACAAAGTATTAGCAAAAGAATCCACAGTATTTAATTTGAAATATGCGGTTAAGGTGGTATCGCGACATCGAGAAAGCGTTATTTTCACGAAAATAAATATTTTGTGCCTCTGGCAAGTGAACTGCAAGTGTTTTCACCGTGTGGGATTTTTCTTGCATGGGAAACTCTAAAAGCCTCCAGCAGGCTTCAGGAGCGCTAACATATCGATCATCTACAAATGTAGATATTTCATCATAAAAAACCGCACGATCAATTTGTTGTTCGATAATTTGAACGGTTGCGCAATCATAGCCTTTGTAAATATATTTGTGAAGATATTTTACGCTCTTTATAGATGAACATATTTCTACATTAATATGAGCATTGTATTTTTTGGTCAGATATTTGTTGTAGGGGACTACCCATCGGTTGTCTAATTCAACTGAATTTTGACTGACACGAACAACTATTTTATTTCCATCATTGCGGCGACGATATTGGGGATAGCCGTTTATATTTGAAAGCGTATTAATTTGAAAAGATTTGGGATACTTTTTTGAGCAAATTCCAGTATCAGCAGTCATGCAGGGCGATGATGGATTAAGTATGCCGCACGGGCCATGAATCATACATTTCGACACAATTTCATACAACTCAAGCTCTGTCTCCTTATTATGAATCTCAGCGCAAACAACCAGGTCAATTTCAGAAGGCTCACGAATAACATCCTCCTCATGAAGGGCTACCAATATGTGGGCATGAGGTAAACCCCTCTTCTGAAATTCAATGATATATAGGTAGTATTTTACTTTCCCAAACACATGCTTTTGTGAAATATCTTTCATAAGCTCTTTGAGTTTCTGTTTAAAAATACGGGCTATCAGCTCTGGACGCATTTCCGATCCTTGGTATATTTCTATATTTTGAACGACTTCTGGCCATTTGGGATTACATGTGAACGTTATGAAAAGAGACGGTTTTCCATGTTTTCTCACAATAGCCATGACATCTTGGTAATTCATGTTCATGTTGCGAGGGGAGCCAACAAAACTTGAAGGCAGAACAACTATACGGCCAGGACGCACATTTTCAATATTGGATCTACGTATTAAATAATCATGCAAACCAGCATATGTTTCAACACGTAGTTCTTTCTGATGGGTGCACAGAAAGGCCAGACGTGCTCCTTCAATTCTGACGTATTGGTCAACCAAATACTGTTGCCAAAGTTTACCTGAGACACGAAGCAAACTAAAACCTTCTCTAATCGCCATGCGATAAGAAACAAACTGCAGTTGTGTTAATTTAAATCTATGCTCCGTTCGTTGATCTTGTTCATGCAGGAGAGTTTCATCATATCCAGGCTCGCCATATGGAAACAAAAGGGGATAAACTAAAGGATCACATAATCTGTGTAGCGTTGACACAAATGATAAGTTCCGCATGTCAGAGTTACGCGGAAATATTCGCAAATTTCGACTTGCAGGTGGCTCACCATCTTCCGTTGTAAAAACCGCCGCAATTTCGGAGCAGTTTGGCAAGTTATAACGTCGGTCACTAACGCTGTTAAAAAGTAGCATGCTAACCTGATGCCGTCCTCGATTTTCTTCTCTTGCTCTCTGCTCTTCTTCACGTTCTACCTGCGCCATATGCTTATACTCACGGGCCAAGGGGTTAATGTTCGAAAGCATTTCATGAATTTCTTTCAGTAAAGACTTGTCGCAACTTGAGTTGTGTTGCGCCCTAATATCAATTGCTTGATCCGTGTCAAGAATATACAGCTGAGCGTAGGATGATTCGGCGGGATTATCTGCATGCAATGGACCCACCCTATGATATATGGATCCATGTATTCGGAAGCAATATGGTCCACGTCCTGTTGGCTCTGCAATTTTCGCTTCGAATGATGCAAAAGCAAACGAACTGTTTAGTTGCCGTATGTGCTCCAAGTAATGTCGGCGCCAAGAGCTCAAATCGTTTTCAAACACAGATTTTAAAAACTCAGGTACACGTAATGCTGGAAATTTGACTTTTCCAGCGTGACAACATGTCGCAAAGCCATTTCTTACCTAAATGTAGCAATTTCAAATACGTGTTAAGACTATAAGTTATGAAACAATAAAAGGTATAGACTTTCCTTTTCACTGCTGAAATGTTTTGCTTTGCACTGCAAGCATGTACTTGTTAAGCCCCCAAGTGAACTATATTCCGGAAGAACTACAGGGTTTAAGGCTGCTTTGAAAGAACTTGCCATAGAAGATACGTGTCTGCGGCTCTGCATGAGAACGTGAATATACATACATACATACAAACATATATGTATGTACACAAATACATTAGCCCTAAAGTTCAATTTTTTTAAATAAAAGTCACCTCTTCTCTTCGACTTGTTAAACTTCGCTTTCGCCTTATACACCTTTCACCTGACATTTTATAAACGTTTATTGTATCTTTTATGGTTTAGTATATCAAAATTTCTAAAATTGCTTGTTGCAAATAGCACGAACAGAACAAAACAAATATTGTTGCCGATAGTTTTCGCATTTTTGCCTTGACACATATGTACATACATACATACCAGAGCTCGCAACTAACTGTAACGTAAAGTACTTATGTATGTTTGTGCCCATTTGCAGTTTTAGAGCCACTGTTATTCCTATCGTTGGAATTTCTTTACTACCTTTCAATCAAAACTTATAGAAAAGGGAGAAAGACATGTATATGTTTGTAATATAGATCCATATTTCTCGTTAGAAAAAAAACGTTAAAAGAAACCATGAAAAATGCACATATGGGTGTATGTACAAAGCCAAAAGCATCATCTTTTTTTCAGATCTTCGGCTGTATCGCTGCCTACATGCATATGAACGTAGCAATGCTTTGCTCGACATGAAACAAAAACAGAGACGAAAGCGAATAAATGGAAAAATTTTTCATTCTATGTCCCGCTGTAGCGCTGCGTATATGAACACGAACGAAGCAATATTGTTGTTGATAGTTTGGCACTTGTGCCTTAACAAATGTGTATGAATGAATGTATGTATATGCAACAATTTTGTGTATGTACAGAGACGAAGGGAACATTATCTTTGCAGATCTTCCGCTGCATCGCTGCCTACATGCACACGAACGTAGCAATGCTTTGATCGATATGAAACAAAAGCAGAGACGAAAGCGAATAAATGGAACAATTTTCCTTCCTCATATGTCCCGCTGAGGCGCTGCCTCTCGAAATGAACGTAGCAATGCTTTGCTCAATGTAAAAATTTTAAAATCTTTCGACGCAAATATTTCGAAAATGGTTCAATGAATCTTAAATCTGAAAAGTTTGTGCAAAGTTTCAGATCGGGCACTTTAATTTGATATATAATATGTCTCTGTACGATTTGTAGATCGCTGGGAATAAGCGCCTTGTTTCAGAATAATATATAGATTTCAGAAAGGTGCCACACTTACTGTTTTGAATAGAAAAAAAAAGCTATAGCCGCTTTTGTGGGTAAAGGACTAAGACACGCTAGAATGTATTTAATAGATTTAAATTGAATTTGCTCTTGTTACCGTCAAATGACATGCTAAATAGTACAAAGGTACATTATTACCTGCTCCTGACATTATTTTGTGTTACTTACCGGAATTAGTGAAAGTGGATTTTGTGAAATTGGACCCTTCGAACATTGTGTTATTAATACTATGGCAGAGAACACGCAGTATACGTCGCATGAATATGCGGATATTCACCTAATTTACGGTGAAGCTTGCTGTAATGCCAGAGCTGCTCAAAGACTCGTCGACATCCGGGTCGTGAAGTATTCGCCCGGACCCATAGAGAAATATATGAAGGTAAGTGATTTTTACACCTTTCTTGTTTGCTTGCTTGTTAACTATAATTTTTTACTTTTTTAAGGTCGCATACCTGGAAGGCGTGGCGGCGAAACAGGACGTCCTGCAACGGTAGATGTTGAAGCTGTGTTAGAGGAAGTGGAACTAGGTCCATCGACTTCAGTGTGAATGATGGAAAGACGGACGGGAATACCAAAAACTACAGTTCATAAAGCTTTAAAAGACCATCGATTTCATCCCTACCACACTCAAGGTGTTCAGGCTCTACAGGAAAGAGATTACCTGTCGAGGGTTAGATTTTGCCGTGAAATGTTGCGAATGCATGCATCAGACCCCAACTTTTTTAATAAAATAATTTGGAGCGATGAATCATCATGCAAACGTGATGGTTATTTTAAGTTACATAACCTTCACAGTTGGCAGATAGACAATCCTCACTAAATGAGAGAAGATCGTTCGCAGTACCGGTACAAAATAAATTTATGGTGCGGTATTTTTAATTGTCAGATATTGGGACCTGTGGAACTGCCGCCAACGCTCAACTCTCACAGTTATTTAGAGTTCCTACAGGAACGGCTTCCAACTCTTTTGGAAGATGTACCCTTAAACCTGCGGCGAAGACTATGGCTGCAAAATGACGGGTGCCCTGCTCACTACGGGCGTGAAGTAAGGGCTCATTTAGACGAAACTTATCCTCGCCGATGGATTGGACGATACGGGCCAATCACGTGGCCCGCTTGATCGCCAGACCTGAATCCATTAGATTTTTTCTACTGGGGCTGTCTTAAGGACAAAATTTATTCAAAAACAATTCGAAACGAAGAGCATTTGCGGGAACAAATAAATGGAGCTGCTGCTGAGATAGTCCAATTGAGTTTAAAATCTCTAAAAGCGTCTTTTCTTAAAAGGTGCCGAGCTTGTATTAGAGTAGAAGATCACCAATTTGAGCATATTTTATCAATAAATGAATACATTTTTCTTCAAACAACTCATGTATATCTTATTTCACGTGAACCCATCCTTCACACAAAATATTGATAGATATAGCCCTTGTTATAGACTCTAGTCCGAATTCCGGTAAGTAACATAAAATAATGTCAGAAGCAAGTAATTATGTACGTTTGTACTATTTAGCATGTCATTTGACGGTAACAAGAGCAAATTCAATTTAAATCTATTAAATACATTCTAGCGTGTCTCAGTCCTTTACCCACAAAAGCGGCTATAACTTGTTTTTTTCTATTCAAAACAGTAAGTGTGGCGCCTTTCTGAAATCTTTATTAAATGAGCAATTTTTTTATGTAATGTAAAGTTATAGCTCTGTACATTTTTTTTCACCCGAGATAGTCAAAGTTGGGGAAGAAAATATCAAAAAGTTAAAAATCCAGAAATAGCCCTAATGTTATGATGGTTCCTTAATATATTTTAACTACATTGCATTTGAGTATGGAGAGGCAACTATCTGGAAGTATCTATATATATAAAAATGGTGTGAAAAATGTATAGTAATTCATCAATTGAGAACGGTTGGGTACTGCTGTACACTCTAAAAAGTGCGTGTAAAACTACTACTGAAAAGTGTTTATTTTTCAACCAGAATCTGTTCAACTATACGCACAAGATGTTCAAGATTTGATTTTGAACATGAGTTGTTTAAAATATACACATAAATATACACATGAAATGTTTAAAATTACAAACATTTTGAAAGTAAAAACATATTTTTTACAAATAATAAATACTAAGTGCCAGGGGTGCACCCAGGAATACATATATTTTTGGGGGAAAGGGTTTATACTTCTAAATATATGTCATCAGAAAATACTGAAAATTCGCTCTTTAAAATACATTTATGCAAGTTTTATGTACAGTATGAAATAAATAAATCACTTTTTAAAGTTTCATAAATTACATTTTATTTACATAAAATTTACAACGAAATCAAACATTTTCATCCAGCTTCAAAAAAGGGGAGGTTATCAATTATTCGGAGTATTTTTTCTTCTTTTATGTATTCCACCGCATAACTTTGGACCGACGAACCGATTCCAATAATTCTTTTTTTTTACCGGAAAGATGGTACCTTAAGGGTCGTCCCGTAATTTGGTTTAGATCCGATCATTGGATCATGAAAAAATTAACGGTACTCCTAAATTTGTATATGAGAATTGAATTTGGTTTTTCTTTTTGCTTAAAAATTACTTGTTTAATAAAAAGTTCTACAAACACAAGATGCACTCAGCTTTCAAAAGTAATACAAAATTTTACAAAAGAATATTAATATAAATAAATTACGTAATTCAATGAAAGTTTTACACTTTTATATTCATTTTCGTCGATTTCTGGTTTATCACTTTTTTTAATACTTCGAATCGAATAACGAAAATTTAACTGAACTTGTATTTTTATCATGTAGCTCATTTTGGTGGAACGAATTTCAAGTTAGCAAATTAAATATTCGAATGCTTTTAAGTACATATCAGTGGTAAACTTTTTTAGGCTGTAAAGTGTAAAAAGCAACAGTAGGTGAGTATGCATTGCATATTTTTAGGACAATGTTTTCATTCGTAGTTAAACTTTTAAGAGCTCTCAAGAAAAAAGAAAAATTCTTACAAAATGACACACAAGAAATGGAAAAGAAATTTTCTTCTATCAAAATTTCTTAAATCATAATATATTTAACCCCAAAACCTACCCCTTGTGTGCGCTACGTGACAAATTTGGTATGTAAAAGTAAACAGACAGTGTTTAATCTTGCACACACTAGGAGAGGAAACTGGTTACCTCTCTTTATATGCGTAAATTTAAACGAACATTTTTTAGAAGAAATTTTAAACATTTTATGTGTAAACTGCGAAATTGTGAACAATAAATGTTTAGAACTCAAAAACCAAATTTGAAATTTGTTCTACGCCACACACATGATAAGTAAAAGTAAGCACGCAGTGTTTAATTTAATTAACACGGTGTGTAAATTTGCATTTATTAAGGGAGGAAACTGGTTACCTATCTTAATATGCGCAACTTTTAAACAAAATTTTTTTAGAGTATATGCATATGGCTGTATTCATGTTCCAAACATACAAAAAAGCATTAATGGAACAGTATTGAAGCATTTTTACAAGATATGTATCCCCATATGTAAATGCTACTTTTCTGATACATTTTAATATACGGGAACACACAAAAAAGTAGCATTTAGATATGCAAATGCATATCTTGTATCAGCCCGTTAGTGCTGAAAATAGTATCGCACAACACGTCCGTTCACTAAAATTTGTATACAAGACTGAAAATATTACAAAAATTCCACTTCATATTTATCAAGAAATATACTTAAAACCACAACAACGTACGTTCGCTAGAATTTAAATTTAGTTGTGGAAATGCATGACTACGCATGAATTGTCACACTAATTCGCTCATATAGCAAGCATTCTTCATGAATGCATACAACCGATTTCTACTGGGTTATAAATGTGTAAATATGTATGTACATACATGCAAGGC
Source organism: Rhagoletis pomonella (assembly GCF_013731165.1). Taxonomy (NCBI): domain Eukaryota; kingdom Metazoa; phylum Arthropoda; class Insecta; order Diptera; family Tephritidae; genus Rhagoletis; species Rhagoletis pomonella. Next base: position 2,188 of record NW_023463656.1, on the reverse strand, counting down.
CGAATTTAGGGGGGCCTTGTAGGTGTTCTGACCTGGGTCGAGACCAAAAAGCTTCTCCAATTGCTTCTCTCCTGTGCAAATTTGCGCCAGTTGGTTATCCCGAGCGCAGACAGGTCCTTTGCACTTGGTTCTTCCATTGCGTTCGTGAGCGCCCTTGCTTTTGTTGTCCACCCATGGGTGCGGATTCGAAGGATGTTTTCACCGGAGCGTCGTCATCCAAGCGTACAACATGTCCAAGCCAGTGCAATCGCTGCATTTTTATGCGCTTAACTATGTCCATGTCGTTAAAAACCTCATATAGTTCGGCATTCCATCTTTTCCGATACCCGCCGTCTACGAAAACAGGGCCGTAGATCTTGCGTGGAATGGTCCTCTCAAAGCCACCAAAGCCTTCTCATCTTTGTTCGACATCGTCCAAGTTTCTGCGCCATATAAAAGGACGGGCATGATGAGAGATTTGTAGAGCGTGATTTTCGTTCGTCGAGAGAGGGCTCTGCTTTTCAATTGCACACCGAGCCTAAAGTAGCACCTATTGGGAATAGTTATTCTTCGCTAGATCTCCAGGCTGACGTTGTTGGTGGTGTTTATGCGGGATCCTAGGTAGACAAAGTCCATCACTACTTCAAAGTTATATCTGCCAATAGTGACATGTGTGCCGAATCGCGTGGACTCTTTATATGTTGCCAGGAGGTCCTTTGTCTTGCCCTTGTTCACCGCTAGAGCAACCTCTTTAGCTTCTTTTTCTAAACTGGAAAATGCTGCGGTTACGTCCCTTTGCTTCAGATCTACGATATCGATATCATCTGCATACGCCAGCAGCATCGTTCTTTTGCCATATATGGTGCCGCTGCAATTCAGATTGGCAGCTTGGCAGCCATACATACAGTGGTAAAAACATTTTAGCCGAAACACTTTATGCCAAGTTCTAACGTATTATTTTTGTTGTTGTTGAACTTTTGTTATTTTTTTATAAAAATATAGTTCTTTCTTTAACAAAACCCGTGTAAATCCAATTTTCCAAATTTGTGCCATATTAAAAAAAAAAATTCAACAAACTTTCGTACAAATTTCGAGCTTTTTAAAAATTCTAAAAAATCAATCGAAATTTTTAGCCATTTGAAACTTGTACTTTATTCTACTAGAATTCGATGGGATACAAAACTGCATACTCAGAAAATAATTTAAAACCTCGAAATTCTAACGAAAATTTTTTTACGATCGCAAAAATCACAATTTTATTTCCAAAAGAGAACTTGTTCTACAAGCGCGTGTCGATTCTGACTTGCTTTTTTTCCAGAAAATTCTCTATCTATCAAGAAAAGCGAGAGAAAAGGAATAGCCGAGAAGGAAAAAGGAAAAGGAATGTGATAGGCAGGGCTGCAGTCAGGATTGTCAATCACACAAAAGGATTGCCAATCACACAACAGGGTTGCATTCGAGGTTAGAGATGGAAAGGTGTTAACAACTCGGCCAATCTGACATTTGATCGACCTCGATCAGAAGCTTAATTTAACAAAATTACTTAACTATTGTTATTTAAATACTTGGATGAAATATCACATATAGTTAAAAGGTCTTAGTTTAGGTTAGGGTATTGCTTTGCTCTTCGACAGGTCCAGCCTCCATATTTTGCTCAAGCCACCCACGCATTCTATTGGCCTCAACCACTCCATCATATGGGATTTGACTTAACTGGCAATTTTCTACGTCCTTGATAACGTATCTATCATTCCCGAGGATTTTGTGCACGACGTAGGGTCCCTTGTATTTTGGGATGAGTTTTTTGTTAGTGCCAGCGGTAGTGTCTACATTTCTTATTACGACGAAGTCACCGACATTGTACTTCTTAGCTCTCACGCAATGTCTTAGAGAATATTCTTGACTACGTTCTTGGGAGCTTTGGATTGCCTCAGCGGCATCGCGCCGGATTGTTTGCAGATCACGCTCTTCCCGTGCGCCAAGCTTATCCTCAAAGTATTCCGTAAATTTGTCTACTACTTCTCCTTTTTGCTCTACCCCGAAAAGAAGCATACTGGGCGATTTTTTTGTGGTACCGTGAACCGAATTATTCAATGCGTATTCTATTTGCAGGAGCCTGTTTGACCAGTCAGCATGATCGATAGGGTCGCTCAACTTGCCTAACATGGTTTTAATAACCCGATTAACCCTCTCTACCTGTCCGTTAGCT
>NW_023463655.1:9052-13169 GCF_013731165.1 Rhagoletis pomonella | reverse complement strand
AAAAAAGAACTTAAGATCTACTATTTACTTGAATACGTGTAGTGCGAACTTGGAGACTGAAGGGATATAATGTTTTTATAACCAAGTGTTACGCAACGAAATAAATTTATAAAAGTAAAAATGGCAAATGGTGAAAGGCTCACTCCACTCCGCAAGGGTACATTCGCAAGAGGTTCGAAAATTTAGGAGAGGAAAATAGTGACGACGAGCATTTCGTATCTGAAAAGAATGTGGCCGATAACGAAGATGATGTAAGTCCAGTTGACTCCGATATAGAAGAAATCGAGCTATCGGAATACGACCCGGAAGATCTTGAAGAACTTGACGATATACCGGAAAACTATACTGCCAAAGAAGGAACAATTTAAGCTGCTCCACCACCACAAACTGCCTGATTCCGCACCCACAACATACTCAGGTTTAAAAATATGGACCAGTACGTGCCGAAGAATAATAAATCAGTTGGTCTTTTCAAGAATGCATTAGACAACCGAAGTAAAAGGCCATAAGAAGTCACTATTGATATTAAATTAAACCATAGCAAATGTGGCGTTGGTAACATAGATAAATGCCTTGCAGAATATTCAACCAAACGACCTTTGGCATTTTCCTATAATATTCTGGATGTAGCTGTCTTTACTACGTACATAATTTACGTCGAGAATCGCCCACCCCTGAAGACGTCTGAAATCCGACTAAGATGTTCCTTTATCAATTTGTGAGCAACTGGCAGAACCTGAAATAGAAGTGAGAGCTACTAACAGTCGAAAAACCAGAATACACGCAACATCATTGAAACAATAAACGGCGGTCCTTTGAGGATAATGGATGTTGGTATTTAGGAGGCAAGGAAAAACATTACAGTGCGGGCAGAATAAAAACAAATGGTAATTTTCTACATCCGCCCAACAAGCAAACCTGCATATTGTGCAAAAGACCCGTGTGTGCAGAATATTCTACTAATATGCTGCAATGCTATATCTCGATGTAGTTAAAAAATCAGTAATTTCAATTTATTCATATTTTTTATTTTACAAGTACTGTCTTACTATGATATCATTATATTCGTGCATTATTTTAGGAATTCGATTCGGAATTATATTCTTATATTATTTTAAGAATCTTATTCGGAATAAAGTTTACTTTTCAATAGTATCAGCATACATATTTTCATGCGATTTCAGATACATACCCATAGATACCCGGGTATGCAGCTGTTGACGTAAGGGGTAAAAGTCGAAAAATTACCAGATCTCTGGGCCAGATGATCCAATCCCACCCATGGTAATATGACGTAAAACACGTTTGTTGAGGATATCATTATATCTGAAGTCAATCAGGATATCATGAAATTTGTTGTCATACGGTTATGGTTGCCAGACGTACTGATTTTATCAGTACAGTACTGATTTTTCAACTCTTGTACTGATTTTATTATTTTCTTCAATCAGTACGCTAATGTCCTGATTTTTCAAAATTTTTACTTATTTGTACTGATTTTTTTTTTATAAGCGGCCGCTATGTTGTCTGTATCTTATTTTTTGTTTATCGTCTTTTCTCGTTGCTCCATAATCCTCAGGCTCTCTAGAGTATATCTGGTTGCTTCTCTCTTTTGCCGGTCAATAATTTTCGCGGTTGCAAAATCAGCTGAGTGTCCAGTGAAAATACTTTTTGATTTTTTTAAGGTTTTTACGTATCGTTGGAACTTGCTTAAACTGCACTGTAAAAAGTAGGAAGCAAATAATTGAATTGTAGTTGAAATGTTTCAAACAATGTTTGATATGCCCAAGAAATTAATACAACAAGAATATCAATAGTTTTATGGGCATATCGCCGGTCGTTACGTACCAGTTGCGATAATATGATGAGCTTAAATTATTTAAAAAGAAGGCTGGCATTTTTTTGTCGAGTGATGTTACTTATCTCGAAAATAATTTAATATTCGAATATTCGAATGGCTTTTGCCTATAACTTAAGCTGCCTGTGGCCGCTGTGGTGTAGTGGTAAGCAGTGCGCGCTTTTACTCATCAGCACCTGGGTTCAAGCCCTGGTCAAAGCAACATCGCAAAAAATGTAGAGGGTTTTTCTTAACAGCGGTCGTCCCTCGGCAGGCAATGGCAAACCTCCGAGTGTATTTCTGCCATGAAAAACAGCTTCTCATAAAAATACAATCGCCGTTCGGAGTTCGTTAAACTGTAGGTCCCTCCGCTTTGTGTGACAACATCAAGGCGCACACCACAAGTCGGAGGAGAAGCTCGGCCAAACGCTAACATATGTGTAGGCGCCAATCTATTATTATTATTAGATAAGGCGATTTTTCGGGAGGCGATAATCGCCTGCAAAAGTTCTTTCTGTCTACTTTGAGGCAAGTGATTTTTTAATCCCCATTTACATGAGCGAGTTTCCTTGAGCTATATTGAATCGCCTAAAAAATCGCCTCATGTAAATTCAGCTTTACAATTCTTTTTTCTCAATTTATTGACATTGTAAAAGAGTTTTGCATACAAGACATAGAGTTAGATACCTACTTTTTTTTTAGTAAATTCGTATGGTCTGATTATGGCAACTTAACGTAACTTACAGCTCTATCTTAAAAATTCTGTTAAATGGGTGTTGCTTAGACTGCTTTTACACAGTTCAAGTATTGAATTCAATTCTGCTCGCATGTGGAAGAGAGGGGGTGAGAAGAAAAGGGACGAGTACACATGCGTCTGTACCGTCAAGTCGTTTCAACTTTCTTGCTTTGCTTTTGGCATTTTCGTTGCTTCCCATTTAAAGAACCAAAAACTTGAGTTCAACAGAATTGAAACGTGTAAAAGCAAATAGAAAAAACACAGCAAGAATTGCTTTCAAGTACTTGAATCGTGTAAATCGGGTGTTATAATTGAACAGCCGAAACTTAACGTAACTTAATGCCACGTCGAAATTTGTTTCATTTTGATTCTCTAAGGTCTACGTTCTGTTAAGTTAAGTTGCCATAATCAGGCTTTTAATCTTTCCATGAGGATATATAGAGGAAGTTCTTAAAAAGTAATACTTTTCCACAGTTTGAAAAAATATGTAAAACGAAGCAACTGATAGGATTTTAAGTAAAAGGTTTGCTTCCTTGCGCAAAGAGAGAAACCGGCTTCTAATTAAAGTTTTTCAAACTGAACTCCAAATTAAAAGTTTCCGTGAATTATTATGTGGGAAAAATAAATTTTGTCGTAGAAATGGTATAGAATTCTTGAAAGTGAATATTTCTCGATCGGAAAACTCTGGTTCTCTTCAGGAGGCTTCAAATAACAATACCCAATTGTCTATTTAACCATTTTTTAATACTAACGATTATTTATTGGTTGCCCCATTGCATTTTTCGGGGTTTTTGGTGGACCTATAAATTATAGTTGCAATGAAAAAATGGTTAAATAAACAATTGGGTATTATTACTGGGAATCTCCTGCAGATAAACAGACTTTTCTGATAGAAAAATATTGATTTTAAACTATTCTATACCATTTCTACAAAAAGTTATTTTTGCCCAAATAAAATTCATGGAAAACTATAGGCGATTTGAACGACCTCTAAATATTTTTTGATTTCAAAATATTAGGTATATTTTTATTAGGGTATATTTTTTTCGGTGTAGAACAAGCCTAGGGGGTGAGAGCATAAAAATTCCGACTTTACTTTTTCACATGCATTTTTGGACCACCCTAGTGTATACTAGGGGTTTGCGCCGACAGGCTTTGCGGCGGCGGCGTGGTCAACTTCAAAAATATTCGGCTTCGGCGACGATGCCGGCTCGTCTGGAAACGCCGTCGCTACTGCTCATAAGGTAGATTTCAAAGAGCCAAGAGGCTACTAATTTTATCATTTCAACTTGTCAGCGTTAGGCATTCGCCATGCCAATTATTCTTTTATTATAATTCTATTTATTTCATTATTGAATTAGTTTTGAATATTGTTACTTCCTACTTGAATTGAAATTTAGAGTGTCTGGCGCTGTTTGATGGGCGAACAGAAGAAGGTCTGAGGTAGAGCTCTAGATACCCGGGTATCGAGCAATGCGAGTAGCTCGATACTCGCTTGAAACTCGTTCATTGCTCAACTGCTCAAATGTTTGTTCAAAATTTTC
>NW_023463655.1:0-6052 GCF_013731165.1 Rhagoletis pomonella | reverse complement strand
CTTATTGTTGTAGTAGGTGTATAAAGAAGTAGTATTGATTTAGTATTGAAAAGAATTGTCTACTGCGGAAAGAAATCGTTAGATTACCAGTATTCGACCCTAATTTAACTGTAATAAACGCTTTCGTCGAAAAATATGTTACCTACATTTTTTCTGAGTTACGCTACTTTTAGAAAAATTAAGGAGATCATATTCTTGTCCAGTGGCCCAAATTATGCAAAAAAAAAAATTTAAAAATGTAATTTTTATTTCGTAAAATTGTGTTTTATACAAGTAGTATTTAGTTCCTTCAAACGATGTATTCAATGTACATACATCATGAAAATTTTGTACAAAATTCCTTAGGCGCCGAAAGCTGCCGCCGCCGCCACCGGCCCGATATTTTCGTAACTCGGAGGCGGCGCGTGAGGAATGACAAAAAACGGCGGCGGTAGCGGCGTGGCTCGGCGGCGTATACCTCTAGTGTACACTCATGTTAAAATAAATAACATTTTAATTTTTTATAAACTATGTTTATATACCAAAATATTGTTAAAAATAAGTACACTGACTTTTAAAGTATCATCTCTTATTTACATTCATAATTTCGCTTTGAATAAAACTTTACTGAAAAGTACTGATTTTTTTAGCATGAAAAAGTCTAACGTACTGATTTCCCGCATAAAAAATCTGGCAACCCAACATAAGGTTAATCCCTGGATCACGAAACATTTATTTATTTAACAATTTGAAGTATAATTTTTGTAAAATGCCGCTTCGAATACAATTAACAAAGAGCTAGAAACTTTACTTTTAGAATTGCAGCCCGAGCCTTTTTTTGGAGAAGATTTTAGTGAATGTACTCATAGCGTCGCTAATGTAAACGAACCAGAAGGTTTTAAGGAAAGTTACATAATTTTTTAAATGTATATATTGAAACTTTCTCAAACCAAAAAAAAAAAAAATTTAAAATTATCCGACGTGCTGGTAAAAGAAGTTCAAATATTTTGTAATGGAGGGGATAGGGGTTATTATCTTCAAATATCCTATGACTACCTTTTGACAGTTCAGCCAAAAAGTGTTGAGGTCGAAATATGTTTTTCGTCAGTATGTTTTGTATATAACAACTTTATGTCAATATAAGAAGACTCCGCTTTAAATGCTCTTAAGAACACATTTTAAGTGCAATAATAACTACACCGCACAAAAACGGCGTGTGTGTTTTTAACCAGACCCACCTACCAACATGTTTTTCCACCCGCTGAATCCGATTCTGAGATCCGTTTGACTCGTACACTTGGAGTAAATTGCGAAAAAAGTGGCAAACAATTCGCCATTTCTTTATAGAGTTAAATAAACATGTTTAGAGAAATTGTTTCTTTTATATTTTTGGTTAATGTTTTTTTTTTTATTAATTACTAGTCAATGCCCGCTTTCTTCGCGGCGCCTAATAAGATCTTTTGTATTGGACAATACAAAAATAGCGTTTAAAAGCAAAGGTGGTCCTGTAAAGTAAATATTTTAGCTTAAATTGAAACGACTAAAGAGCAGTATCCTCCTCACACATAGGCCAAGAATAGTAGCTCTGATACCATATGAAATACTAATCCCTTGGGATGTCGTGAGTTTTACCAATGGTCTTATTTCCACCTGTGAGATCTCTGCCAGGCGAGCGTAATATTCTTCTATGATCTTGCAACCTCAGCATTGGTCCGATGTACCATGTAAGCCAATAAAAGCCCTTGTAAGGAAACTCAAGAGCACAGATGAGCGCTTTCAGTTATAGTAGGGCCAAGGATCTTCGCTGCCCCACAGGAGGAAAAGTTTCCCGTACATTGGCTAAATGAGTCGTGCGATCTTTTGAATATCGTTCAAATTAAGCCATTACTATACGAACCGTTTTCCTTCTTGGACGGATGTGGTCGAATCTTTCCCTGTCAATTCGCCACTTTTACAATTCGTCCTAATATTTATGAACTGGTTTCCTTGAGTCTTACTCCTGTAATAACAGGAGGGCGTCAGGCAAAGGTGCGCTTACACAATGTTACGGTATTTTAAGCATACTTAAACGCATCCTTGATTTAGCCATCTGAAAAGTAAATTCGTCTCAGATAAATATAAAGCCCAGGCAGACCAAACTCCGTGTGGGTTTCTGAATACCTCCCGTTGCGAATTTTAACGAAATCGATTAATAAATACGACTTTCATAAGTGACTACTCGAGCGCCACCTAGCAGGTCCATTTTTCGCGAACGCGGTAGCTTACATTTAAAATTTGAAAGAAATCGGTTCATAAATACGATTTTTATAAATAATACGAATCCGGCGCCATCTAGCGGATCTATTTTTCGCATACATATTTTTCATAATGGAGGTAGTACACATTTTGAGTTTGAGCGAAATCGGTTGTTAAATACGACTTTTGTAAAATACACGACCCTAGCGCCATTTAGCGAGTTTTCTAATTGCCTATAATAGGACCATGTATGCAAGGTATAATCTCTGAAAATTTTACCGAAATCTATCCAGTAGTTTTTGAGTTAAGTCAGAACAACGAAAACGGATATTATATTACATACATACATAAAAATATATATGTATGTATAGATATAGATTACTTTCAAAAGTACCTGGTATTTACATTGTTATTTGTGATGTATGCGTTTCTCATTCACATGTTTTTTAAATAAAATTTAGAAAATGTTTAAGCTTTGTCTGATTTAATAAACATGTGGGTTTTACAATCAGTTTATAGTAAATTTTAAATATTTTGATATTTTTATTTCATGGTATTTATGTTTAAATGCTTTCAGATATTGAATTTTTACTCATATTCATAAAAGTTATAACTAAATGTTAGTCCCGATATACATCGCGATATCCCGGGATTAAAAAATATTCCGAATCCAGGGATCACAATTTTTTTCCCTATCGTGCTCGCAACGGTAGTTTCGAAGATTTTTGTACTGGATTTATGTTTATGCAACGTATGTATTTGGAAAATCCTAACGAATGAATTTTAAAGTTCGTGAAAGAAAATATTCACTTTGGGACCTGTGGGTAACTTTTACGTTAGTTCCAAGGGTATGCCCAGGATAAAATGTAGGAGGGGGCGGGGGGTAAAGTAAGTATACTTGTTTCTTAAAAAATTCTATTTTATATTAAATCATTTTTGCGCTAAAAACAAACTCATCGAATTTTCAGCAAACTTTTCGATTATTTTCTCCTGAATCATCTCGCGGTTTTCGGTAACGAGTTTTCCATGGACGCGCATGAGGCATCGTCCAGAAAGCCGTTATCTCCTGTTGTGATTCTCTGCCAGGTTCTTACTATAAGGGCCAGTTTTTCAGTGCCAGTTTAAACTTAGTTTAAGTAAACTGAGATTAAATTGAACAGCTGGCTGACATTTGATTGGCTGATCTTAGTTTAAACCAGCCAGATCGGGCGTTTAAACTGAGTTTAAACCACGGCCGTGCACTGAAAAACTGGCCCTAATAAGTCTATTAAATGATCGCTTGTGCATGGGAAAGCACTCAAAAAGGGTCACCTCCGGGCTAGAACGAATGTGGTTAGTTTTGAGCTGGTTCTAAGAAGTATAGTAAGAGCCTTAAAATACTGTAATTAAATAAGCACGCATACAACTTTGTAAATAAAAAATACTTAATTTTATGATTAATTAGCTATTTGTTTTGCAATAATTTACTTTTTGAGGCAAACTGTGCTTTAAAATTAGGAACCTAAAGTCTCAGTTATTCCTTCATTTTCTAAAACCGTCATTCTTAAAAATGTTTTATATTTGTTACGTATAATCTGTGCACGGACTTCGAAAAAATTAATATTGGTAGATTTTACATGCAAAAAATGGTAGAAGTTGGTAGATTTAAAAAAAAAAACAATATCAGATAGATGTTATTCAAATAGGATAAAACATGGCGAATTCATAAAATATGGTGGTACCAGAGCAGCTGGATTTTCGCCTCGGTGGTTCTTAATGTCAAAATAATGTAATTTTTGTAATTCCTACTGGCATTGTGAGTACATTTTTTTAGTGCAATTTTTGTTTTTGTACTCCTGCTATCACCTAATATGAATTCGCCTTGGGATAAATTGTATTTTTATATAAAATAACAAAAATGTATTTCAAGTGAATAACATATTCAACAAAAAATCTATACCTACATAAAACTGGGTCCGAATCACGGCAGCCTTTATAAAATGAAACTTGATTCGAAACGAATGAAATAAGATGATAGCCGTTTTTTCTCCTATTCAATTTGAATTGAAAAAACGAACTAACTACCGAATGCTCAAAAAGAAATTTCGTATAAAACTGGATTCGATGCCCTAATTCGGACCTTGTATTAATTTAATAGGAGGGAGGATCAAACAATTATTCTCCGTCAAAGTTCACTTTTCATTTTTATTTAGGGTGTATTCGATGACAAAATATGTATGTTCATTTGAACCTCTTTGCTTTCTTTCCGCAAGATATTGGTAGATTTTTAGCCTTTGTTGGTAAAAATGGTAGAAAATATAATTTAGCTAAAAAGTTGGCAGATCTACCAATAAAGTGGTAAAGTCCGTACACTGCGTATAATGGGTATTTCTACGATACTTATAATTAAAAATCTAAACTAAGCCGTGTGAAAAATGAGAAAAGCGGTAATATATTTAATGCTTAGAATTCAATTTATTCTAGAAAATTTGTAGGTTTACATCACAGCACACATGTAAGCGTACATGTGTACATAATTGGAATGATAATTCGTGAAAATATTTTTGAAAACGGTTATGAACTAAAAATAATGCTTATACACAGAAATATGAATGGACTTAAAACAATTCAGGTATAGAACTTCAAAAAATTATTCAATATATGGATATGTATATGTATGTATGTGTTGAAACGGTTTTAATGATGATGATGAATGGTTGATTGGTGAGTTATAATAGGGCTTTCGCACGAGGCGATATTTCAGGCAACTTTGCGTTCAACTCATGCAGGGTTGCACGAAAAAAAAAATTGAATGGCTAAATATATAAAAATACTCGCCATAAAAAGGCGTTTGCATTGTTCAACTTTGCATTCTGCTTTTGGTTGAACGGCCTTTCAACTAATCGCTTTCAACAAAGTCGGTCGCCAGCCAACATTTAGCAATTCAACTTTTTTTTCGTGCAACCCTGCGTGAGTTGAACGCAAAAGTTGAACGCAAAATCGTCTCGTGCGAACACCTTTTAAAACAGTGGTCGGCGCTTCATACCCAGTGTTACCAGTAACTGGGTTCATAAAATCCCGTCTAAATACAAACTAAATCCCGTACTAAAGTTATAACAGAAATCCCGCGCTGTAAGTATCTATTATACATAAAATGACTTCGGATGAAAAACACAAGTATGCATATAGATATGCAATATACATACGATTTATATACATTAGGGCGGGGCATTTTTTTTACTGTGCGCGTATTTCATAATAGGATTCTACTTAGCAGTTTGCCGTATTGCGAAAACAGGTTTAGAAGAAAATGTGGAAATTTTTACTGTTGTGCCCTCTGGTGGAAGTTTTAAGGAAAAGGGAAGTGTAGAAATGGATCCCTCATACCAAAAAAACCCTACAGCATGTTTTTGTACACAATTTAAGCAATTCTTTGCGACACTACACTGAAAATAAAACTTCGTAAAAGTGCTACGAAAAACTTTCGTAGTCTTGGTTTAGATATGTACAATGTACGAAACTTTCGTTCATAATACAAACACATTTTTCACAACGAAACAGGATTTTACGAAGGATTCGTAAATATAACGAACGGACGAAATCTTAAGATTATTTTACGAAACGCATTCGTAAATTACTGAACAAATCTCTGTACGGTTAATTTTGTTTATTGTACGAAGGCATTCGTAATATTTACGTATGGTTTTAAAATTTACGAAATCTACAATTCTGTATTCGTACAATTTACATAGAACAAATGCAGAAACATGTTTTTTAAATTCATACAGCATACGAATATTTTTGTACAATAGTCTAAATTACCGGCAACTTAATATTTCATGATATTTTTATGTACCGC
>NW_023463654.1:0-13170 GCF_013731165.1 Rhagoletis pomonella | reverse complement strand
CTGATATAATTTTTGTTTACATTCAAAAGTGTAAAATTTAAAACGTACGAAAAGTTATCATAAAGTGTTATACTGACACAGTTTATTGATTAAACAAATAACTACTTATTTCTTACAAGTTTAATTAGTCGCATTTTGTAATTTTTAACTTCCAAACCATCAAATTCAATTTTGTGAATTGCGTAAATGCCAACCAGCTGTTTTTGATCAGCTGTTTTCCTGTTGGCAAATTGCTGTTGGCAAACATTTTTCCAGCAGAAATCAGCAGCTTCCCCTCAAAATGAAATGTCACTTTGCTCTCTCACTTTCCCCTACTTTGCAAGTTTTTTGCGTACGCGAACGCAAAAACTTGTAAGGTTTGGTTAAACATGAACAATTAACAGCTACGCGAACGAACCTAATCACACCTTGTTTAATACACCTTGATTGCGCCTAAAGCTGAAGCTAGATAAAACTTTGTTGCTTTGCGTGACATTTATAACTTTGCCAGCAAAGCGCCAGACGCAAAATGTATGCCACAATGAACGCCAAGATAACAATTTTGTAGTGCTTTTACTCGTCAAAATTTGCAACGGATTTTATATATTTTGCTTTGAAAATATCAGCAATGTAATTAAGTTTAATGTTTCTGCATGAAAACTCGAATTTGGACGAAGCAAAATAAATATTAAACCGACTGATTGTCAAAGCGCGCAAAACGATGGGAGTTGGCCATCTTTTCGCTTCGCGCTGCAGCTTCAAGGATCTATGTGGCATGCTTTGTGCTTGTACCAGTTGGTACCGATTGTTACCAAATCGTGTTCGTTTGGCAAAAACCCAGTCAAACTTGCAAAGAGAGAACACAATTTTGACATTTCATTTGGAGGGGAAGTTGCAAATTCGTGCTGGGAAAATTTTTTCCAGCAAGAATTTGCAAGCAGGATTGTGGCACACGGTTGCATTTTTGTCAACGTTAATTTGAATCAACAAGTTCGTTAATTTTAAAAAATGAACAATCTTGTTGCGACTTACTAATGAAAGAAGAATGAAAATATTTGATTACTCAATTAACTTAATTATTTCCAAATATTTGAAAGGTACTCGGCTCAAAAAGCAGTATTCGGAACGCAGTCGACCCACTGTCGATATAGGAAATCCGACAGTGACTTCCACAAAGAAATTGAAGCGTATGTTGAAGAAAGTCAGAACAAGAAGAAATATACGTATAGGTCCTGTTTTGTTTTCCACCTAAAATTATTTGAAACATTTATTATGTTCGAAATGCAAACGGTGAACGCCCGCTGGCAGTGAAGCTTGCAAATGTTTGCTAATTCCTGTTCCCGCGAAACTCAGTAAGTTTTTCTCTATGGGAGAGTAAGACACCTTATTCTCTGAATTTTATTACTGGCTAATTCTTACAGTCTTCTCGCCCCCACACATGAAATCGGCTCTTTACCTGTCCAGAAATTTGGCGCAGATAAAAAATAAAGAAGATATAAGAGGTTTATTTACTTTGTTTATTTATATTTTTTATTATCATTAAATTCTTGAAACCCCAAAGTAGATCATGATAAAATATGTATATCGAATTAAAGATAATAACTTGTACTTTCTAAATAATATAAATTTCTTTTCCATTAAGTAAGCAGTTTTTTTCAAAGAGGTGGTTTTTTCATGAAATAATAACATTTGTTCTCTTCATAGTGGTTTTGGTTTAAAAATATCAAAATCGTGACGTCATTAGTTTTTAATCGGTTATGAGTTCATAAGATATCAATATTTAAAAAATCTAAAAATTTAACTTTAAACTTCTAGAACATCTTCATTTTTTACTTCCGCCAAAAAATTTTGACATGGTTGAAATGAGCGTAAAAAGTTCTATTGATCTGAATTTTTGCATAGCTGAACCGTCGGTATTCTAGATTTGTTCCAAGAAATTACGAATAACTTAAATTAAAAATGCATATTTTGACGTATTCTTTAGTATTTTCATTAAAACACCAAATATATTGCAAATTCCCATAGAATTAATACTACACATTTTACTTCTGATTGTATACTTTGCGTACTTTTTGTAGTACCTTTCTACTATCGTTTTCGAAGAAGGCGATCACATTTTTCCCCTTTCTCCTACTTCTAAAATACAAATCTAAATAAAGCAGTTTCAAAATTTAGCTGTCACAAATTACATAAGCTTGTATTATTGAATCATGCTTCTAAACTTTACTCAAATACACCAGCAAATTAACAAAAATATTTACAAAACTTGATATTTCTTCGCTAGGATATATTTAATAAGGTGAAAATGCAGATGCACTTTTGTTTTTGCTTATTCAAATTTGAAATCATTTGAACAGCTGATGGTTTGACACTTTACCAGATTTTAGGAGTTTTCGCTATGCAACTGCCAGTAAGAATTAGCCAGTAATAAAATTAAGAGAATAAGGTGTCTTACTCTCCCAAAGAGAGAAACTTACTGAGTTTTGCGCGAACAGGAATTATCAAACATTAGCAAGCTTCACTGCCAGCTGGCGGCCACGGTTGCATTTCGAGCATAATACATTTTTTAAATTATTTCAGGTGGAAACCAAAACAGGACCTATACGTATATTTCTTCTTATTCTGACAGTCTTCAACATTCGCTTCAATTTCATTGTGGAAGTCACTGTCGGATTTCCTATATCGACAGTGGTGTAGACTGCGTTCCGATTACGAATACAGCTTTTTCAGCCGAGTACCTTTCAAATGTTTGGAATTAATTAAATTAATTGAATAAACGAATATTTACATACTTCTTTCATTAGTAAGTCGCAAGAAGATTGTTCATTTTTAAATTTAACGAACTCGTTGATTCAAATTAATGTTGACAAAAAATGCAACCGTGTGCCACAATCCTGCTTGCAAATGCTTACTGGCAAACATTTTCCCAGCACGAATTTGCAACTTCCCCTCCAAATGAAATGTCAAAATTGTGCTCTCTCTGCACAATTCTCTCTCTGCAAGTTCAACTAGTTTTTTGGCCAAACGAACACGATTTGGTAACAATTGGTACCAACTTGTACAAATTTTTTGCATAGCGAACACTTTTCATATGAAATTTATTTTTATGATTTTTATGTTTAAAATAACTTGCGGTTCTAGCAAATGTTTCAGAAAAATGATTTTAATTTGTGGAATTTTAGATACACTGCCGGAAAAAGTATTGACACTGCTAATATTTGCACAATATACGCGCCGATTTCTATTATAATATTTTTCCGCTAATTTTTTATAAAAATATGGTTCATTCTACAACAAAAGAAATAATTTCTAAACTTTGTGCGAAACTCGCGAAAATTCAATAAACTTTCGTGCAAATTTTTAACTTTTTCAACAGATTTTTCTTGAGTATGCAGTTACAGGGCTACAACCCACTAAATTATAGTATAAAAAATGCAGGTTCGGAAATTAGTCAGAAATCGCATTGATTTTTGAGAATTTTTTGTTTTTGTTAAAGGTGTTTTGCATTTTTCCGTATAAAATATTTTCGATTTTTTTTTGTATGGAAGAGACCGCGAGGAAAAAATTGCCAAAAATAAAAAAATGGCGGAAAAATATTACATTAAAAATTGTTGCATATATTGTAAAAAAGCAGCAGTGGCAATACTTTTTGCCGGCGGTGTATATGGGAATTGACTGACAGAAAATAACAAATCATTTTCCATTTAAATTGCCGGTGAAACCTGCTGTAAGTGGTAAAAATTTGTGTTGAAGCGGCATATTTGTTCCAGCAGAAAAATTTGAGGAGCAGTAGAAATCACAGTAGTGATGAGCTAAAGTTTGTGACTTTGTTAGAACAGGGCTGTTATATTCTTTTCTTGTTTTCAGTTTTATGCTTTTGTATGTAAACAACATTTCGATCAGCTGTACTAAAAACTTGTAAGTTTTTTCTAATATTAGTTGCGCAAGAAGTTGCAAGAATTTACAGGAATTCACCAAAAACGTTCCCGTATTCGGTTCTCTGGTAAAGTAGGGAGAGTAAAATCGATCCTCTCTTTGTCAAAAGTTGCAAGATTTTACCCGAAGAATTTTTGCTGGTAAAATCTGGTAGAGTGTCAAAGCATCAGCTATTCAAAGGATTTGGAAGTTGAATAGGCAAAAAAATGAATCCACATTTTCACCTTCTTAAATACATCACAGCGAAGAAATATCAAGTTTTGAATGTATTTTTGTTAATTTGCTTGCGTATTTGCATATAATTTAGCAGATCGGCCAATGATAAAAAACTGCTTTGTAAATAAAAAAAAAAATGGCGCACACGGTGTATTTGACAGTTTAACCAGTTTTTACTCGAAAAGCTTTCCCGTGCAGTTTGGTTTTTCTCTCGTTCTGTGAGAGCAATTTTGCTTTTGACAGTTTTACAGGTTTTATCCAGAAAAGTTGAGGTATCTACTTTTCTCTTTTTCAAAAAAAAATTTTAATAAATATTTTGAATAAAAAATGTGAGTAAGTACTGGTTGTGAGCATATAATTGAATCTTTTCGCGCGACTTTGCAAATATCTACATATATGCAATTTTCGATTTTCTTAATTTTTCGATTTCCGCGTAATGTATCGAAAAGAATTTTTCGAACTATGCAAAAATCACCCCAAAAATTGGAAGTATTGAGAATATTTATACCTATGCAATTTTTAAGTACGAGTATATCCTTTGTATTTCTGAGAGCGGAAGCCAGAGAGCTTGAATTAATTGAAAATTCGATCACAATCGATTCGATTTTTCGCAAGCTATAGACATTATAGTGATCCAATCTCCTCATATTTTACATTTATATATACAAACAATATTTCATCATAATTACCTTTCGTAAGAAAAATTAGAGTATGTCTACTATTCTTTCCACGCGCTCAATATAGTCGAAGAAAAAATCATTTTAAAAATGGATTTAAAATATTTAATTAACATATGAAAGTAAATGTGCTTAAAGTGAAACCTGCTAAGGTCAATTAAGTTGTTTTGTCAAAAGTCCCCAGAAATGTATTGGCGACATTGTTTACACATTTTTAAAACTTTTCCAGCGGTAAATTATTTGCACAATTGTGGAATGTTATGGAGCAGATATGAAAAAAAAAAACGATTTAGCTGATTTTACAACCTGCTGAAAACCAAATTTTAAGAAGTTTAAAATGGTTTGGCTTTATGTAAATGCATTTTTCGCGATCGGTCTAATGTGCATACATATACACTTACCGTTAAAATAATAGGGTTGATATTTTTAGCAACTTTTGTTTATTTATTTTTAATATTTTCATTTAAAATATAGTTCGATCCATAATAGAATACACATACATACCTAAATAAAAGTTTCAGAGATTACACAAAGTTAACAAAAGTTAACCAAATTTCAAAAAAAAGCTTTTTATTCAGATGTCCAGTTCTCTAGCCGGATAAATTTTTGTGTGATAAAGTGTAAGTTTCTAGTCGTTAAAAAGTACCGTTAATCTCCACCCACTCAATTAATGGTGCTGAATTTACTTCAGAAAAACAAAACAGTTGAAATCATTTGAATCAGTTTTCATTGCGAAGTCAGCGATGTATTGCGGAGGGAGGCATTATGATCTTGCCTTAAAAATGCCACAAGCTTTTTCTCAATAAATATTTTTTAGCAGAATTGATCGCTATGCTAAACTCCCTCACATAAGCAACTATGCATCCGTGTTGTTTTGGAGCATACTCTCGATCAATTGCGTGGAAATTGTGTTTGCCAAACTTCGAAGAACGTCAATATCAATCGAAAATTTGTGTGGAATGTTCTGTGAAACCTTTGTACAAAATCATGGTGAAATTATACCAAGTGAAATTATAAGCGCGAGAAGAACGATTTTTTTTTTTTATTAGTTTGATTCCATCGTACAGTTTCCTAAGTAAAAATACTATAAGCTGATCTCTAAAAAATGACTAAAGCTGAGATCTCACCAGTTTATTTGGGCAATTTATTTCATTTCTATTACAATTTATTCAAAATACACTAACACACTGAACCAAAAACACCAATACACTAACCAAAAACACACCTACAGCCTGCCAAACACATACCCAGCCAGCAGAGACGCGCAAATTTTGCCGACAGTGTAGTCTAGTACTATTTTCCGTATCCGGAAACGAATAGAAAATGACTACAGTTATCATTCATTTTCGTAACCGGAAAACGTTCGAAACGTTCGAAAAACGGACAAAAATCCGCACTTCATCCCCTTTTTGTTCCTTTTTCGGATTTATTTTCGGACTTTTTCACTGGCTGGGTACCTGCAGTCTGAAAAAACGGTAATAAGAAGAGTTACGCTACTTATGGAACTGTACGATGACCGAATGACAGAAAATAAAGCGAGAAAGCTGTTTTATTCTTCATTCGCTTATTGCGCCGTAGTACTAAATCATAATATGATTAATAATATTATGTTTTCAATTATTTATTTGTTGAAATGGATTAAAAGCTCTATTCCGTGGCATATATAGCTCTATCCAGAATTGCAGCGGACGACGGTAAAGCGGTCAGCGGTAAGTGAACAGCCGTATAGTTGCCGCAGTGAAATCCGTCAGAGCAAATTCAAAATACATATTACTAACAGCAAGAGAAATACACCTGCAAATGAACCCAATAGATGGCTCCAGAGCCGAGTTATTCCAATTTCCGTATAAGCGTATGTATGCTGCTTTGGTTTCACCATCTATATATTAATACGCCAATAATAACGAATTCCCATACAAAGCGACTTCTCCCTACTGCTCCTATGAATTATTTAACGGAAAAGATATCACTCCACCTAATACTATTAGTGACGTGGACGATCAAGAGGTGCTCATGGACCTAAAATGCGCCACAAACAAAGTGAAAGTGTATGAAAGAGGGAGGTGGTCGATACTAGTAGTTAACTAAACCTCTATCTCCATTTGGCATCACAGGGACCTATTGGTCTATGTGGGGCGGCCAGCCAGTCAGCCAGAATAACATAACCTAACCTAAAAAAAAACTTTGTGGCTTTGTGTGACATTTATTAGAACCTTGCCAGCAAAGGGCAAGGCGCAAAAGGTATGTCACAATCAACGCCAAGGAAATAATTTTACATTGTTTGCCTATTTGTGAAAATTGATGTGGATTTTATATGCTTAGCTTTAAAAATATCAGCAATGTAGTTAAATTTTATGTTTCTGCACGAAGGCCTGAAATGGAGCGAAATAAAATAAAATTTAAACCGGCTGAGTGTCAACGGGCACAAAAAGATGCGAGGGAGTTGGCTATCTTTTCGTTTTGCGTAGCGGAAAACGACTTTCTCTGAGAGTACTCTTCAACGAACCGACATACGCGAGCAGTGGAACCACATTTCGCGTTCATTAAGTACCGTCACCGTAGAAGTAGTCGAATTTCAGCGAGCTCGAAAGAACAACAGGTACGATGAGGAATGTCACGAATCTGAAGAGAGAGGTCGAAATACGTAAGTGCGAAGGCCGTCAGGAAAAACGCCAGAAAATTATACCACGTAGTAGGCGACTTACGGAAGGTATCAAGACTAGGGCGAACTCCTGTAAGAACAACCATCGCGACCTAGAGACCGATGTCCAGAACGTACTTAAATTATAGTGGGAACACTTTTCCACCTTATTGAATGACAGCAACGCTGAAAGTAGTGGAGAAGTCGAACCCGATGTCCCACTGCCTGACTATGACGAGGTACGAATAGCGATTATGCGGCTGAAATACAACAAAGCCTCTGGAGCTGAGGGCCTGCCAGCCGAGAGCTATTCAAGTACGGCGGCGAGGAGCTGATAAGGTGTATGCATCAACTCTTATGCATAATATGGTTGGTTAATAACACGCCCACTTCCCATATTACAAAGTTTTTTTTACAAAATGGATTCTGTGCAATATTTTAATAATTACATATGTAAAGAGAAACTTTACTCAAAATATTGATTCTTTTTTTTTTAATTTGATATCCGGTACTAAAAGCTAAACCCGGGGTTTTTACAATTGGTAATCGGTACATAAACGATTTCATTTTCGAGATCACTGTGAAGTAGTCCTTGTGAGAGTAAAGTTTCAAACAATTATTTTTCAAAATTTGTCCATTTGTGTATCAGTGAAAGTAAAAGCGAAGTGATAATTGTCATGTTAAAAGAGATCTGGATAATTTTTTGATAAAGCTAAAGAATTCTTACGCAACAACAACAATACATTTTTAACCGCAATACAGTTTTATAGTACCTTCTCCGAAAGCTTTTGTTTTCCATCGATAAGTTTGCTCCTTAAAAAAAAACTATTGTAGTATACGTTGAGCTGGCTGCGATCAGTGTCTCGTTTCTGTAACTTTACGATTAATATTCTCTATTTACTGCCTTACTTGCTTAAAAATAAAAGTTTTAAAATAAGGATTTTACAATGATGTCAAATCAAAAATCTTCAAAATAAAAATATTGCTGCCCGGAACAGTTGAAATAACAATTCCCTTACCTCTTTGTTTAAGTTTATATTTTTTTTTTGTATTCCACCATTTCAAATTCATTTTCAAATTATTCTACATAATCAAGCTACATAAATATGTGCGTACATGTACATATACATATATGCATATGTACGTATGTATGTAGAAGGGTTAAGCGCTTTTAGTCATGCGGGTTTGCTTTGACTTAGTAGAAACGCATAAAAATGTCAACGATTTGTTGCTGCCGGCTTTAGTTAGTCTGTAGAATGCGGGCCCCTCTCAATACACATATTCTACCTACTGATGTACAAATACACATCCATACATACCAGAGGTCTGCAAGTGTCCGTTCGAAATGCCTAATGAATTGTGTATATTAAAAATTAATGGAATAAGTTTGGCTTTGAATACTGATGCTGATATGAGTTTCGTTGTAGCGAAATGTTAATAAATTAATAAGTATTTGTCTGTTTTTTTGAGCTCGACTTTATAGCAAAAATTTAAACATTTAAAAATACTAATTTTTCCGAGCGAAGTAATTATGTTCCTCTAATAAAAGGCCAGTTGACCAATTTACTTAACGAAATTCTCTACAAATGCGCCAACCGGTTGGACACGAGTCCAACCGAGTTAGAGTTTTTGAACTTGACGAACAACTTGACGCAGGTTTGCCAACTTGCCTACACACGGCCTATTTACTACTAGCGCCAACTGAAAATCAGATAAATCAATGTGTGTTTAGGGCCTTTTAGGCTGAAACGGGCTTATGGCGTTTTCGTTTCTACCAAAAAAATGTCGCCTTTTAATTGCCTCTTTTTCCTTTCAGGCTCAATTCTAAAATAAAGACATTCTCTGCCCTTGGAAGCTTTGTCTGGTCTGAAAATCAGATGGTTGGTTAAAACGAAAATATGAACTGCGTGAGCTATAAAAGGGCAAGGGGAAAAGAACATGCCCTTTTACTGGGTTGAGTGTAACATTAAACACATTTCGCACCGTGGAAGGGCAACATTTTTTGGAAGAAACGAAATCACGATTAGTTTCATTACCTAATATTGAAAATTAAGGCCTCTTGAAAAAGGGCAAATCAACCAAAAAACCTGTAATTTTTAAACAAAGAATATAACCGATTTCTTAACTTAGTACCTTTAATTTTTTCTTGATCCAGTGTTTGCAAGGGAACCAAATTAGTATGGGAAGGACCACCCTTGACGTACCACCTTTCCGATAAAAAAGAGTTATCGAGATCGGTTCACATAGCTTTCTGCCATACCTAAACAAAAGCGTCAGCGTTGTCTGGCTGTTAAAAAATTCTCATGCCCATGCGGCGTCAATGCTGAGCGGTTGGAAAAACCGATTTTGACAGGACGTAAGGTATTGAAGTTGGCTGCAGAAAACGGCGAAACTGTAATTTTCGTGTTACACACAAACAAACCTATGCTTTTTGTTGGTGTTATTTCTGCATTTGACGTAGCGTTGACGCTTTTGTTTAGGTATGGCACTTCGGCGCTAACGCTAGGCGTCAGAAACCGCTCCGCCCAACGCTTTTGTTTAGGTATGGCAGTTTCTGCGTTATGTGGGATTAAACTCATTCATGAATCAAAGTAGTGAATATGCACTCTCTTTGAATGATGAACTTTCTAACTTCTATGTGTTTTATTTATCTATGGTTTTTGAAAAATTAAAAACACCACAAATCTTTGAAATAAAGTACGGACGCCTTACATAGAGAGAGGATATTAGTAAACTTTTTGAACTGAGACAGATTGTCTCATACATAATATGTTAGTGTCTGGCCGAGCTTCTCCTCCGATTTGTGGCGTGCGCCTTGATGTTGTTAAACAAAGGGGAGAGACCCACAGTTTTACGCCGACTCCCGGCGATTGTATTTTTATGAGAAGCTGTTTTTCGCGGTAGAAACACAGTCGGATGTTTGCCATTGCCTGCCGAGGGGGTATAGCTGTTAAGAAAAAACCATTTTTCTATATTTTTTTTTCGATGCTGCTTTGGTCAGGACTTGAAACCAGACCCGGTGGAGTGGGAGCGCGCACTGCTAACCACTACACCACAGCGCCCACTGTACTCTTTGCGAGACTGACAATTTGAAGCAACTTATGCAGACCTCTAATACTTACAAATTCTTCATTAATTTTCCTTTTGTCATGCCACTTCGAGTGCCCCCTGGCAACTTATTCCCTTTCACAACATTTATTTACCTACATACACACATACACTCTTTCCCTCTGCTTTGTTCCTTTCGATATTGTCAAAAATTTTGTACTTTAACTTTTATTATTAATTTCTGCTACAATCACAGCGTCTCAATGCCAATGCTGCCTACGCATAAAAAACGTAATGGTGGTTGAATTGTGAATGAGCGATGTATGTATGGTGTGAGTGTGCTTGGCCGGATGAGCAGTATACATATCTACATACATATTGTGGAAGAGAAGAAAGTGAGGACTCATTGCCACGGTGGCGGTTGTTTGTTTGAAAATGGTGGTAGTCAGTCCGCTGATGATGAATGGCCGCATATCTAGTTGTGCGGGGCTACTACCTTTGGTCGATCGGTTGTTGGTGAGGTGAGGGTGTGGCTATGGTTCTGGTTGTGGTTGTGGTTGGGGGCGAAGCGTGTCGTTTAATATGTCTCATTACCGTGTTGATTTAAAGCACTAACAAGATTATGTGAATTCTTCATGGGAATTCCTTTTATCAGTCATCGTAGTGGTTGGGGTTTTTGATTTTATTTTTGAAAAGTGTAGAAGGAGGAGTTATGCGGCAGGAAAATTTTAAGTCGAATGCGAACGGCTTTTATTATTATTATTATTTTTTTATTAATTTTAAATTTCCAACGCATGTGAGTATCTAGCTGTTCGAGCAGTTTGAATTGAGTTATTTAGATTACTCATTTCCATCCATATATGTACATATGGCGAGGCGATAAGGCGGTGTGGGTGAGAATTAGCGCCGGTGGCAGATTTGCCGTATTTGTATGATTGAATGAATGAGCAGCGTGTGATCAGCAGCCATGCGTTCAGCTGTTATGCGATTTTAATGCTGCCAATACCAGCACTACGCGCTTCCTTTCACCCTTATCCGCTTTACATGCTGACGAAACGTCTGGTTGCTGAAGCAAAAAGAAAAAAATCTCATAAGATAAAATTGATATGTACATTACCTTGTTGTTGTTGGTAAGTAAAGAAGCTGCATTTGCAGTTTCTTGACTCCTTACTTTCTTTTCCTTTTTCTATGCTGTGACACGCTTTGTACTTATGTCCTTTCTTGGCTTCGTGCTGCTCGCTTGTTCAGAAGTAGAAGTAGAAGTGCGATATGCGCGCATGCCACCCCCGCAAGCGTCGTTCATTGACTTTACCCCTGTGCCGGTACATACATACATACATACATACGTATATACAAACATACATATGCAGCTAGGAAGTGAAAGTCTAGGATTCCCTCACATTTCATCCGCCTTTATGTTGTTTCTTCGGCGCTTCCTTGCCTTTTGTCGCGTACACAAACACCCTTCCCACTGCTAGCGCTCTACCGCCTTTGGAAAAAATCGTATGGCATCTTTGTTATTATTTGCACTGGGGGTGTTTGCAACCTTGTTCGCCGTCAAAGTTATGTTGTTTTGTGTTTAGCTTTAGCGTCGCACAGTGTTGTGAGCGCGTCAAAAATAATTAATCTCAGGGTAAAAATAGAGTGCAAGCTGAAGATCAAAAAAAAGTGCAGTGGTAAAGAAATGCATTTGTGCGAATGTTATCATGGTGCGAGATTCGTCTTCATCGTCATCGTCTTCTTCGGCTTAGTTTCCACTCTGTTTCTGACCTAAAAATAATGTACTGACAAAATTTGAATACCGACTAATTGTTCCTAGGCAGAAAGAAATCGGCATTTTGATTTGGTCAGTTGGGTAGCCGTTGATGAACTAGGCTGGATACTTTCATGAACCAACTGACGTTAAGGAAAACCTTCAACTCCATCCATATTGGGCCGTAAATCTGAATCGCCGCAGTACGCAGCTGCGGATCATTGGAATAAATGCCAGAACCGTCGGCGGAGCAAGGATAGCTCTTACCAGGGTCGAACGCAGGTATGGGTTTTGGGAGTTAAAACAAAAAAAAAATCCTATGGGAATTTTACTACCATGTATGAATACCAACGATTAGGCGTAGTTTGGTTACGGCCCAAAAATGGTATCTTCTCTAAGTTTAAAAAAATGTTGACCACCATTTATTTATTTATATATTCGCGTCCTTGTAAGTTCCGCTTAATGATTTGTTAAATTTTATACTTCGTTTAAATTTCCACCTAAAGTAATTTCAAATTATTTCAATCATCATGTCTTAAAGTGTGTCAAAGGTAATTTTCTACATTTCAAATTTAAATCCCATGCTTATATTTAAATTAATATTGTTTATTCATCTAAACTGATAATTTTATCAAGCAGATATTTTTAAAAATTTAAGAGCTGTATTGAACTAACGTCCTCTTTTCGTTTATACTTGTGACAGAGTTGCCTTGCCTTTAGTTTATCAAGATTATTGAGTGACATCGTTGGAAAAATTTATCAGAAATTTGTAAACTAGTTTCCATACAAATTTTGACAGTTGATTAAAGTTTACACAATTATAAATTTATACGGTTTATAATGTTCCTTTACAGGCATTTTTCAATGCACCTACGGAGCATAGTCCAACAATATTTCTAGACTGAATCGTGCAGGTAGGC
>NW_023463653.1:0-13177 GCF_013731165.1 Rhagoletis pomonella | reverse complement strand
AAATTTTTATAAATCAGTTTTTGTACATACATATATATGTATTTAGGTATTTAGATTTTACTTAAAAATCGGTATGTACATACATGCATATTTAATTAAGCTTAAAATTGTACTTCCTCACTCTTGTACTTCACTTCATTGACTGACTTCAACTTCAAAACATGATTTTTATGCGAGACGAATTTCCACAGAAAGTAATGGCAGAAAAAGATTTTTTCGATATTCATTCTATTTTTCAGCTGACTACGATGCAGCATTCCACTTTGCATTCCCCGAAATGAAGCAAAGAAGCGAAATAAAAAAAAAATATTGTAGGACATTCTACTTTGCATTCCCTGAAATGAAGCAAAGAAGCGAAACAAATAAAATATTGTAGGACATTCTACTTTGCATTCCACGAAATGAAGCAAAGAAGCGAATTAAAAAACAATATTATAGGACATTCTACTTTGCATTCCCCGAAATGAAACAAAGAAGCGAAATAAATAAAATATTGTAGGACATTCTTATTTGCATTACCGGTAATGCCTAAAAGAAGCGAAAAAATTCGTAGGCATTATAACGCTATGCCTTCTAGAACACGTTGCCACTAAAAGCGATTACCGATTTTTCGCTGGATAACTATATATAAGTAAAATAACGTTGATTTTTGGCATTTTTTACGGTGTTACTTATTTTGTTCCATAAAAAGTATTGTCGATTTTTTTTTATATGGAAGAAAATTAACAACGCTGTCAACAAAAAAAAGCCAAAAATAAACGGTATTATGTTTCGATCTTATAATTATGCAACGCAGTGTACTATTAACTTGTCTGAATAGTGTTTAGAGCAACTATGAATTGTTTTTGCTTTTTTAACAAAGTTAACTTATTCGATATTTATGTGTTAAAATAAATATAAAATACATTTTTTGTGTTTTAAATGTGGAGAATTTGTCCTCCTCGAATGCTAAAAATTCTGGTCACCTTAGTATAGCACACAATTAGTTCTATATTTAACCGAAAAATGGAAACAATCGAACAGCATGGTCCTTAAATATACGCAATTAAAGAGAGCGATGTTATGTGACAAAAATGGAAGTTGATTTTTTCTTCTCTTACAAAATCGCAAAACTCTGCAAGCTTTGGATGGCTCTTTTCATGAAACTTGTTTTAATATGATTTCTAGGAATTCTTGTTGTTTTAGATTTTTGAATTAATGCAACTTGTTTCAATTTTCTTTTACACCCCCAAGTGTGAAGCGTTACGTGACGTGGCGTCACGTGTCATAAATTTCCATCATTATATTTTTGTTAATATTGCCTTTAAATGAATTTTTAACGCAAACAAAACGTACATTTTATGTCGAATACATGTACTTTATATTTTGATTTTTTGAATCTATGATTTATTATGCTTCAACTACATACGCCAAATTAGAACCAAATTGGACCATAAATACGGGTTTTCAAAGCATCTCGACCCTGGCGCCACCTAACCAGACCATTTTACGCCAATTTACGTCTGCTTACATAACCCGTATATATTTAAACAAGTAATTTTTAGCAAAAAAAGCCGACTTCAATTCTCATATAAAAAAATATATATATATATGTTCGGATCTTAACCAGATTAGTATGGGACCACCTCTGAGATACTACATTTCCGATGCAAAAAGGATTATCGAAATCGGCTGACGTGGTCCAAAGTTATGCGGTCGGTTAGGTTAAACGGGCAGCTCTGAATAAGAGTTCACTCGGAGGCCGCAGAGGCCCATTGTGATACCCCTACATGTCTTCGAACCATTTTGATTTTCTGGCGAATCCTAGCAGTCCTCCCAGAGGAGCTTTCCCCAAGATATCCAGATTCTCGAAGAAGTGGTCCCCAAGAAACTTGAGGCGTTTTCCTCGAAGTGCTGGACACTCGCAAAGGAAGTGCTAGACGGATTCTAGCTTCTCCTCATCCCTGCAGCTTCTACAGAAATCATTATGCGTGGCTCCGAACCTGGCGGCCATGTGGCCAATGGTCCAGTGTCCCGTTAGTATTCCTGTGAGAGGCCTGACGTTTGACTTTGAAAGCCTTCATAGACTCCTTGTTCTTCGTTCATCGAGCCGTAGCCAGAGTGATCGCGATACCCTGCAGGTGTGAAGGTTTACCCACCTACTGTTGGTAGCTGCCCTGGTCAGTCTCCCGACTTCTGAAGACAGAAATCGCAGAGGGGGTTTCACGATTTGGGTCGCTTCCCCGCTTCGTCCGCTTCCTCAATTCCCGGGACACCACAATGTCCCGGTACCCAGTAAAGATTGATTATGTGTTGCTGTAGAGCTTGTAGGGATCTTCGGCATTCTTTAACGCATAACGAGTTAGTCGTTACCGACCCTAATACCATGTCCCCACCAAAATGTTAACCATCTCAAATCGAACTTAACCACATCACTAACTATCGCTGTCCACACTGCGGTTTGAGGTTTGTAAAACAGTACAAATGGAGAGAGTAGTGTTCGGATCTCAAAAACTCGATTCAGGACTAAATCGCTGCAAAAATCGGTGCAAAAAAAAACTAGATTTAATTTTATATTTTCGTTTCTGACATTAATTGTTTGACTTAAATATTTTCTATTCATGCAAACATAAGAACGCGAAGCAATGTAAGGATAATATGTTACATATTTAGGTAATTTTTAACATTTTCTATAAAGTAGAACATATCTAACACTTAATTTTTTAAAGAGTAAATTTCATTCTACATATATTTTTTTAACAACTTAAGTAATGTTCTGCATCCGCCAATTTCTACAGCCATACATAAAAAAATGACGAACTTTATTGACGCATTGCTTTGAAAGAGTTACATACTTTTTAACAGTGAAATTTGGCTAACTTTCAATTTTTTTGTTGAAACCGGTGGTGAACACTCAAAAAAACGGTCCTAAGAGGGGCTTAACATGAATGAAAAAGAAAAACGGAACAGATTTGAAGTCAAGTGGAGTAGAGGAGTAGATTTCAATTTTTTCAAAAACGGGAGTAAATCTAATCTGATCTTAGGGGAGTCCAAACACTAATACGGAACGAATTTTTTACATTTTAACGCTAATGACCCACAGATGGCGGGAAAATACAGGGTTGTATCAGACTTTCGACGTGGTTTCGAGTTGGTTAGCTTTTAACCATCTTAGTGAAATGGTTAACTGCTGACATTTTTATATGGCGAAACTATGCTAAATCAAGTTATCGGGCTAACCAACTCAACAGCCATAACTACGTGGTTTGCTCCGGTGGGGACAGGGTATAAGGCTTTGATAGCCGCCTGACTGTCAACAACGAAGGCAAGTTTAGATGGAGCTAAGTCAATCATGCCCACCAACCTTGCCGCCATATGGATTGCATATATCTCAGCCTGAAAAACACTGCAGTGGTCTGGGAGTCTATACGACTCCCTCAGAAATAACTCCTGAGAGAAGACCCCAGACCCTGTTCCGATATCCATTTTGGAGCCGTCCGTGAAGATGGGTATTTCCTCATCGCTGAGAGCAATATTAAATTCCCAGTCACTTCTGTCAGGAAAATGGATATCGGAGTCAATTTCTGTGACCTGGTGGTCACAGCGGCTGTATTCCGCCCCCACTCTCCCGAGGATTGTGGCGTGACCTTTGCAAGTTGTTCGCAGCCTGTTAGACGCTCTGAGTCGTAGAGCGCTTTTAGCTGCGATACTTTCAACATATATCTCTATACGTGGAATATCCAGCAGGGTCTCTAGAGATGCCTGGGGCGTTGAATAAATCGCACTGTCGTACGGGATGGCACCTCTGAGAGCGGATCAACTTCTAGTCGTGCGTTGGCCCAAAGTTCATCTTGGTTGCGGACGCAGTTTGTTAGGAAGTCTATCAACTCCTTGTTACCGCATCCAATAACTTTGACTCCCCTCTGCCACTTGGCTCCATCAAACATACCAATGTTGTTGTTTTTGGTACGCTGGATTTCGCCAAGTAGTGCCCTCATAATCTTTTGTTCCAGAAGCAACAATTTTTCCGTCGGAATCTTTCCTTCCGGGTGATTCCCTTCTATGATTGCTACCTGGAGCTCTGGTGCTGAGCATAAGGTCGATGAAGTTTTCACCCGCTTCTGCTCAGGCTGTGTCTTCTTGTCGCCAGACAAAAAAAAATATTC
The DNA here is from genome assembly GCF_013731165.1 of Rhagoletis pomonella. Lineage (NCBI taxonomy): Eukaryota > Metazoa > Arthropoda > Insecta > Diptera > Tephritidae > Rhagoletis > Rhagoletis pomonella. The sequence goes on along the minus strand of NW_023463653.1, from coordinate 9,032 downwards.
CGATGAACTGATAACCTCCTCCTTTTTTGGAAGTCGGTTAAAAAGCAGATAAATTTGCCCATAAATACGTTCGATATATGTATGACTTTCAATTTTTATTTCCGCGGTAGACCTTCCAATTGAAACACCCATATGTAATAATAAGGATTAATCAACATTAAAGTTTTGAAATAAAATTTTCGAGGGTTTTTTTATATGCCAATCCCTCTGAGAGTAGAGTAGAGTACAATGCAAAGCGTACTTATTGAACATTATGCGGCAAATGTACTTGTGTTAGCCTTTAGCATATATTAGGAATGTTTTTTAGGTCCCGAAAATGCCGGAATTCTTGCCAAATAATCCCGGGATTTTCGGGATTTGTAATTTGCACTAATGGCAATAATAGAAACTTCTTTTCTTGACCAGTATTGGCTATATTTATTTTTTTATTTCATACTATATTTTTTATAAATTTAATACTAATATTTTTTATAAATGGCCAGCTTATTATACATACGGTGACCATAAATATGTATGCGAGCCGAATACGGAACAAAAAATAATTGCTCATTTTTTCCATAAAAGCTAACAGATCTTAACACCTTCTTAAATGATCTTAGATATATATATTAGCCCACAGCATGCTTGTAGTACCATGACATGTAGGATATATTTCTCGATATTTTTACTCTACAAAATTTTTTACAAAAGTTTCAATAAATTTTTGTACGATAAAGTGCAAGTTTTAAGTAGCTAGGACTTACCGTTAATTTTTGGCAATTTTTTTTGTCGCTGGTGCTACGCATTTTTGTCATACAAAGTTAATATGCTGGACAATTTGTTGATAGGGAAGCAAACGAGCAGCACGTTGCACTTGCACTATATTATACTCACTTTTAATGAGCTACAAAACGCAACCAAATTTTTTTTTATAATGGTTCTGATTAAAAAGTTTGAAATTTTGGTGGAAATTTGCGGAATTAATTATCAGTTTTTGCACAAAGTCGGAAATTTGGATTTATATGGTTTTTGTTAGGAAATGCTTTGCATAAAAAAAATAATAAACATTAAATAAACAAAAGAAAAATAGCCGAACCTTGCTAAATGTAGAATCCTTATTTATAATTTAGTCACTGTATGTGTTCCTTGATTCGAAGGATGGAGAAAGTTACGATCATATTCCACATCATTTAAAACTGGTTCATAGGTATGCCATTTTAATGAGCTTTTAAAGAGTCGAAATACCGAACCCCGAATACGGGATAAATTGAGGACATTAAAAGAAATACAGAACATTTGGCGTCCCGTATAAAATAAATTAATTGCCAGGACAATTGCTCAAAAAAGAAGACTGTCCCGTATAATACAGAACGGATGGTCACCGTAATTATACATATAATACCGTGCGATTGTAAATTTTACACACAAAAATCAATATATTCGCGAAACCATGGGCCAAATATTATAAAATTGTATTTTAGTTTTTCACTTTGACGTCAGTAATTCAAAATGATTTAAACACTTTAATGAAATGTGCTTAGAGAAGAAGTGTGGGTATCAAATTAAAGAGGAAATTCTGTAGAATTTATTGAAAATGTCCCTTTAAAATTTTATCCTTGAAATTTCGCAATATATGTTTCGAATTTCGTCCTTCTAACTATATCAGCTAAAAAAATTACATATTCGTCCTTGTGAATCCAAAAATTTTTAACTTTTTTAATTCTAGAGAAATTTCCTCTTTCATTTGGTACCTATATTTTTATTCTACTTTGCATTGAATTTTTTTTAAATAATTTTTGGAATTAATCACATCATTGAAATTGCAAAGTCATTTAGAATAAATCCTTCTAACTTTATCAGCTTAAAAAATTACCTAGTCGTCCTTGTGAATCCAAAAAACTTTTAATTTTTTAAATTCTAAAGAAATTTCCTCTTTCATTTGGTACCCATATTTTTATTCCACATTGCATTGAATTTTTAAATAACTTTTGGAATTAATCATATCTTTGAAATTACATAGTTTTTTAAAATAAATCCTGACGTCAGAGAAAAAAAATAAAAACGCCGCTTTTAATAAAAAAAGTGGGTTTCAAACCTATTTATTTATTATTTATTTTATGGTAGGAGAGGTAGAAGCAATTTTTTCGATTTAAGTTGTTGAAAAGTAATGAATATCTTAAACCCGGGACTTACCCCGCGATCCCGGGATTGTGATAACGACATCCCGAAAATCCCGGGATCGAAAAAGGCGAAAAAATTAACATCCCTAGTATATATACATATACAATTGCAAAAGAAAGTCATATACCTTACGTTTCTATGTGCATACATATGTGAGCTATTCTTTTTTAAGTCGGACGGATTTCGTAAAAAAAATTATGTCATGTCTCCGATTCGCTTTGTGGAAAAATGCTGTTAACGAAGCGATATTCTCCCGAAATCCGCAATAAAATCTGCGTTTTACGAACTTTAGTCCTACATTTGGCACGCCCATGTTTAGGGGTTTGTCGCCTTTAAGAAAAATCTTGCCGTACAAATATTATACCTGGATAGGTATTCTATCGGAACCTGCAACAAAATTTAAATTCTTGCAAAAACTCGATGTTTAACACCTTACTAAATATATCTCAGCATAAGTTTTGGAAAACAAATTTAAAAAAGTTTTAATTCTCACAAAATAAACCATCTCGTCATAAAGAAAGATATTTTAAAAATAGTTCTTGAAAAACCCCTATTTTTTTAACCACGTTTTTGATAGAGAATTAAACAAGGATTACGATGGTATACTTTTAAAACCCTAATTTACTGGTCTTCACTATGCAAATCAACTTCAAAAAGTTCAACTGTTAATAGCTAAGTTAGCTTTGGGACAATCTTGACAGTCTTATATATAGAAATATTAAGCCCGTTTCTTTAGCTTTAAAACGGCGTTAAGATGAAGTCTCTACGATTGGCCGGAGATATAACGATTCGAAGGAGTACATGAATAGTCAGAATCACGAAAAAATTCAAACCTTGACAGATCATACTCCAAAGAAAAAAGCGAAAAAAAATCCTCGGACACGTGTTAGCTTATTTCATGTATAGAACCCATAAAAAAAATTTGAAGCCAATCGAAAGTGTGACACCAAATTTGGTGTCCGATATGAAAAAGAATGTCTCATGTATATCATTAATATTAAATAACTGGAAATTATATCTTCTTTTTTAGGAACCAAGTGCAAATGAATATGAATGCGTACAACAATTATCATCAATACAATAATGCTACCAACAGCTTATCCTCACAAATACGGGGCAACCTAGCAGGTTCACGGCGAAACTCTCTAAAAGGTTATTCGGCGCCACCACCTCCACCCATGCCACCGACAAACATTATTTATCGCAATGATGAAATGTATTCACGAATGCCGTCGCAAAACCAAAACAATTTGAGCCGCTTGAATCAAAACTACCAACAACGTGCTGCGTTTATACCTCCGGACCCGGTGAGAGAGTTGAAGGACATAGTTCGCCGTTCCAATGATGAGGATGTAGGTTGGCTAGACTATATTTGTTGAATTAACTACATATATTTAAACTTCTTTTTTAATTTCATATTGCCGTATCCCGGTTAGAGTTCTGAAGATCCACCTTTTAATTTCAAATCTTTGCTTCGCAAAACCAATTATTCCCACCCTGACTCAACTGTATATGAATTCAATGGCCACATGTCAAACAATAATAACGAAAGTATTGGCTTTCAGTCATCAAAACTGAGCCTCATGGGACGTCGACTTGATGATTTCAACAATTCGCCATCACAAAAGGTTCTAATTGATCAGGTTAAATTTGCAAACCGTGGACCTCCTTTGAAACAAAGTACCACCGCAGTTGGAAAAAGCTTTGAAAACACAAACGCCAAGTCATTCGAGGAAGCTGGCTCATACGTGGAGGAAGAGATTGCACCAGGCGTTACCTTATCTGGATATGCAGTCGATATTTAATACGCATACATATATGTGCATACATAGATATCCCTTACTTATTTCAAATTACGAATTTACCAACTCCGATTTACTATTGAAGCACTTGACGTACATACATATCGACGGTGCTTTAGCAACACCTCGTATCATCACTATAGAAATCGTATCTCATAAAATTAGTTCAGAATGGGCCTTCAAATACTATGATTCATTACGTTATACATAGTCTTAGTGCCGGTTATTCAATGTGTGGTTAACACAAATCGGAAGTAGAAGCTCGTGTTAAATGCTTCGACTGCTTTATCGATCACATGTTATATGCATGATGTCGAAATCGCCGATAATGTTGTTTAACCCGGATCACCCTGTTGTTGCCATATGGCAACGTGCGATAGACATGTTTTTACACGATCATAACATGCAAACGAATGCAGATACCGTTACTTTTAAGAATATGCTCGACGCGTAATTATTTCTTCTTTTGCGCAAAATATATTTGGCGACAGTTCGTGTTTGTGAGAGCTAGCGCTTCGTAGATAAAACGCAAAATGTTGAGTGTAAAAAAAAAGGGTTACAAAAAAGTAAGTGCATCTAAAATGTGTTCTAATTATCTTAATCGTTTTAATGAATGTGATTTTTTTAGTGTTTGTTAGGAGTAATAACGTGTTTGGGGTTTTTTTTAGTTTTTTATGCGTGTGTCCATATGGCAACGCCAGGTAGGCTAGGCTACTGGTGTTGTTGTAATGTTTTTTTGTGTGTTTCGGTAGTTTTCTTGTTTTTTCTAGGTTTCTTAAGGAATAATTTGACTGTAGATAAATAAGAAACATCATTTAACATTCTCCATTTTTTTATTTTTTAAGACCACTTTCTTTGCAAGAAGCATCAGACTTTTTAGAAGAATTATGTTCTGACGACGAGAGCGGAGCTCCAGCTAATGCGCAAGCACTATATATTCAGCCACCCCGTATTGAGGGGGATTTAAGTGGCGAAGATTCAGGTGACGAGGATGGTGGACTACAAGACAATTTATGCCCAGCGCAGCTAAAGTCAGGCAATTGTTTTGGAAAACGGTCGTCGAATAGAAAGTCTTGATGGCGAGCAAACTTGCCTTGGTACTGAAATCGATGACGAGCCTGTTTTATTCGATATACTGGACGATTGTTTGCCGAGCTCATCAAAGAGAATATGTCGTGTGAATCCATCAAAGCCTGATGTTCCAATCCCACCAGCTAACAAAGAAAGAAATTTCACCTGGCGTACCACTAATTCGATGGCAGTTTTTCCCATTTTCCCTGAAGCAAATTATGAAGACTGTCGAGGACTTAGTCCTCATGAACTATTCGAAAAGTTTTTCAACGATGATTTGCTTGAACACATATGCAAATGTTCAAATTTTTACGCTACTCATCATCAAAAACGGTATGAAGAACTGAATGTGGGAGGTGAGGACTTGTTCAGCGGTTTTTATATCCCTAATCCAATATTTACATATTATTTCAGAACTGCGTGTGTTCATTGGGATTTTGATTATGACTGGTTACAATCAAACAGGGTCCTTTCGCGATATGTGGAGTAACTAAGATGGTCTCCGTATCGGAATGGTATTCAGTGCTATGCGAAGAAACCGCTTCGAAGAAATAAATTATATGCTTCATTCCACGCCATCAATATGCAAACCGAAAGATAACTCTGACAGATATGACTCCCTATGGAAACTACGTCCACTTACAGACCACATCAAGGCCAAAATTATAGAAAACTTCCACCCAGAACAAAATATCTCATACGACGAGAGTATGATTGCTTATTTCGGGCGCCATGGCTGTAAGCAATTTATAAAAGGGAAGCCCATTCGCTTCGGATACAAGGCTTGGTCTCTATGCACACCCAGTGGATATATGATCAACTTTGAAATATATCAAGGTAAAAACCCGAGGTCAGATACTAAATATGAGGAAAGTTTTGGTACTTGTGCGGCGCCACTCCTATGTATGATAGACGATTTTGCAGATGGCGTAAAAAAAATCCCATTTTCTTTTTACTACCATGCTACTGGTACGGTACGAGAAAATAGAATGCCCAAAAATTGTCCAATTCCACATAAAAAGGAATTGCGAAAAAAACAGCGAGGCTATTACGAAAGTGTGGAAATGAAAGAAACAGGAATTCATATTACTAAGTGGGTGGATAATGCGGCGTGTCTTGCATCTACTTGCTTCGGTTGTGAACCAAAATCAACAGCATCTCGGTACAGCAGGCAACTGTATAAGAAAGTACCAGTTCCACGTCCTTGCGTTGTAACCGAGTACAACAAATATATGCCCGGTGTTGATCGATTTCATCAAAATGTTTCAGGCAATCGCATTTCATTTCGAGGAAAAAAAGTGGTGGCATTGCATTTTTACATGGCTTATCGATGCCAGTGTTCAGAATAGCTGGCTACTTTATCGACGCGTTGGTCAAAATAAAACACTAAAAGAGTTCAAGCGAGATGTAACAACTTATTACTACAAGCACAACGATACCAAGCCAAAAGTGTTTCAAAAGCCATCGGGGAAGCAAATGAGTTCGGTAATAGAAACTCTCCGTTATGATCGGACTGATCAATTCGTTATTCCAATAGATAAGAAGCGACGATGTGTAGGAGATACATGCAAATCCACCGTGCGAACAGCTTGTAGAAAATGCGATGTTGGACTCAGCTTACCATGCTTTGAATCGTATCATATGAAACCATAAATTCTACTTTTTTTAATTAAAAAAAAACTTTATTATTTATTTATACAAATGTAATTAAAAAAAACCTACACTTTTCTGCTTTGAATAAACAACCTCAAAAACGGCTGTTAATTTCTTGAAAGGCATACATATATGAGATGTAAACCAGTGCCCTAGTCTACCTAGCGTTGCCATATGGCAACAGGACATTCTAAGGGCCGTTTTCACCAACTCTGATTAACACTGATCGCCAGTTAAACATCGTTGCCGACGTTACTGACTCCATGCAAATTACATTGTGTCGGTAACGTCGGCAACGATGTTTAACTGGCGATTAGTGTTTACCAGAGTTGGTGAAAACGGCTCTAAGGATCCTAAGTGCAGGACCTAAAATTTAGTGATGCAGTTTTTTTACTTTACTCATAAGGATTATGCTCCTGAAAAATCTTTATGAAACTACAAAAAAAAATTACGTAGGGTGATACGGGTTAACTGGGAGGTAGTGATAACCAGACATTGAACAACCGGCCCCTAATTAACTGAAAAGTACCTAATCTTCAACATTCAGATCAAAAAGTTCTTAGGAATGAATTTTTGTTATTAAATAATAGAGTTTATTGGTGTTACTGTGGAATAGAGATCTCTGGGATACGAGGTTTTGTCAAACTACCGTCGAAATGCATACAGATATCTATGAATGTATGTATATACATATGTACTTGCGCTGAAGTCGAGTCATTAACTTATACCCATACTTGGATGATGTGCTGCCTGTGAAATGTGGGCATTGGTCGAAAATTCAATTTAATTTTTTATGGAGTACTAGCAAACCCGGCGAACTCCGTTCCGCCACCAGATGGCTTCATTTCTTGTAACATTTCGTTTGGGCATTAAAAGATGAAGAAAAATTATTTTTTTTTTGTCTCTAAGTAAAAAATCTGAATCGAAGCGTTATACGTGTCCGCAAATTATCTGTTTCATTGAAGTGCTCTTTGGTAAACCACATTTTTTGTTTTTTGGTCTGTCGTTAACACAAACAAAGCGGATGGTTTCCCAACTCGTGAACACGCAACGTATAGCTGCCCATGTGAAAAACAATGATTTTCTAAATTTATCCCGGAAACACTAAGCGATTGGCCTTGCGACTTGTTATTTGTCATTGCGAATGCAAGGCGAACCGGAAATTGCTATCTTTTGAAGTCAAACGGAACTGAACGACAATGTCTCGTGATGTAGTTGGATCGCCAACAATAATTGCAGCAACATCATCAACGGTGGGTGCATTGAACCTTCGTACATGTTCACCTGTTGGGGTACGATCCGCTCTTATGACAAATTTGTGCGTATCCGATGGCATTCGTTCCAATGCTGTTTTGAACATATTAACCTCAGCGTTATTAGCGTGAAAAAATGCTTGCAACTGTTCCATAATTCGTCTCTTTAACTGTTGTGTTCCCTGTATATTGCACCGCACATTCAGCTGATCCACCATCGACGAAATGAAATATATTTGCAGAAATTGATGGGGTTCGTCTGCTGTTGGCGCCATTGAACCATGCAAATGATATATTTGTCCTTGTATCTTTGATGGCAAACAATTAAGATAAAATAATCAATTTAATTATTTTTGAAGAATATGGTGTGACTTCTGATCGTGTGATGGTGTATATTTAGTTGTTATGTGTTGCAATTGATTGTGTTGGTGTGATTGATTGGTGTGAGTGATTGGTTGTGTGTGTTGTATCTTTTACCTTGCAAATCGGCATGAAGCCGCCTTCTCGAATGATATTAGCTACAAAGGAAGTCATGCGAAAGCAGTTATTGTATTCAAGGATGCGTTGAAGAAAATGGTTGGAATCGGGTTCAGTTCCATCGAACAATGATTTCAGTGGCTGTGGTGGTGTAAGTAATGGATCCAGTTTGACTTTTCCACTTGCGCAGCACAATCCAGCCGTTTCTCTTTTAAACTTTAACGCATTGCAATATCGGCATACATTCGTCATTTGTCCAATATCTAAATTGTCATCATCACTGTAGTTCGCAGTGGGATCATATTGGAATGCCCAGCGGTTGTATGATGCCAATGATCTTCGTGTGCTCACGCGTTGTCTCAATCGGGCATTTTCTCTTATTATATTTTGTCTTTCTTCGCTTAAGTTCTGTGAATACACTTGTTGCTGGCTTGCACGTCTTGTGTGGCGGCCGATGTTCACACGTCGTCCTCTCGGCATTTTGGACTATGGACAGACAGGTGAATTTAACCTCGAATGCACTATCCAAATAATTTGCACAGTTCAACTTACCACCTTAAGGACAAATTCCTGCTGTTGAAGTTGAATAAAAATTTGCACAATACGCGTAATTGAT
>NW_023463652.1:10853-13180 GCF_013731165.1 Rhagoletis pomonella | reverse complement strand
TTCACAACCGTCGTGTTTTAACACAACTTTTGTTAGGAAAATATAACAACACCTTGTGAATTGCCCATATGTATTTTGCTACACGTGTACATACCCAGTGGGAAAAAGTAATGTATAGTAATCGAAAAAATAATCGGTAAAACAGCCGATTTCACATTCGAAAATCCATTATTTTCCCCACATAGATGTCCTAGGAAAAGTGGGGCATTCATTTTTGCATTACCAGTAATGCGATTTAATATGAAATTTTTGCGGCTTTTTGGATACATTAGAATTCTGACTACATATTAAACAGAAGTAGAATCTAGAACTCATTCGAAATACATTACATTATTTATCACGCATGTAATGCATTACCACTTTTTCCAATGGGTAGGTATAAAATATCGTGGATAGTATCGATATTCATGTACTTTCGATAGTCATAACCAGGCATGGGCAGAGAATGAGCACACGCTCAAAGAGCATAACCATCGCGTGTATGTATACAAGTAGGAGCCAAGGCGAATTCATATAAGGTGGCATCGATTCAACAAATACAAAAATTACTTGTATTTTGTTTTTGCTTTTAACTGGTCATTGTCAAATTTCAGCTATTCTTCTCCGAATGAAAAAGGGCGACAGAAAATGTAAACACTCCCACGTTTTCACTCACTCACTAGCAAATATAAAATTTTGACAATCAAACGCTACTCACAGCTGATTAAACAACACCACCTTATATAAATTCGCCTTGAGTAAGAGCGCAACGATGAGAACGCGATAGCATGTAAATTAATTAAATACCCCAACACATTCTCACTTTTAGCTAACGTTTGTTTGCGGTAGTGCCCATGTCTGGTCATAACCATAGATAGTTGCGATAGTAATGCATTATCGATATATCGATAGTGCCATCGATAGCTTTCCACCAGAGCTGCAAATATATCGATATATCGAGTAATTGTTTTTTTTGCCGATATCGATATTTTTTTCGATATCGAGTATGGCATAGCCATTTTCTTATTACTTATTTTTGCGCCAAACAACATCAGTGACTGAATTAATAGACTAAAAATCTGCGTACCAAATTTTTGTATAGAAATTCTTATTAAAAAGGTCGCAATTTTTAAGAATTTTTTTTTGATTTTTTTCTAATTTTTGCAAAAATGTTACAATTTAGGTTCATGTGGCTTTTGTTACAGATTGGGCTATACTTTTATAAAAAAGTTATGAAAAAAAATATAGAATGAAAAACATTGTAAATACTGTAATAATATCACTGTGTGATTTTGAGTGTGGGTCACTCTTCATACATACATATGTACCTCCAAGGGCGCACCCAGGAATATATTTTAGGGGGGGGTTTTATATTTCTGAAGAGATATCACCGGAAAATACTCAAAATTTGCTTCAGATAATACCCTCTTTAAAATACATTTAAGCAAGTTTTATGTACAGTATGTAATAAATAAATAAACGTTTTAAAATTCATAAACTGCACTTTATTTACAGATTAACAGAACTCAAACGCTTTTAACCGACTTCAAAAAAAGGGAGGTTATCATCTCGCCGGAATACATAACTTTGAACCATGTGAACCGTTTTCAATAATCCTTTTTTTTATTAGAAAGATAGTACCTCAAGGTTTGTCCCGTAATTGTTTTAGAGATCCGATGATTGGATCATGAAGAAATTAACGGTACCCCTAAATTTGAATATGAGAATTGAAGTCGGTTGTGTTCTTTCCTTAAAAACTACTTGTTTAATAAAAAGTTCTATAAACTCAAGATGCACTCAACTTTCAAAAGTACCTAATATAAAATTAAAAAAAAGTCAGTAAAAATAAATTTATTGATTCCATGAATTTTTGCACTTCTATGTTCATTTTTTCGATTTCTGGTTTTCGATAGAGATGGTGATTTTTCACGATTGCTAAATTTTTTTAATATTTCAAATACCGCAAAAATTTAACTGAACTCTCAAGAAAAACGAAAAATTCATATAAAACGACGGACGAGAAATGGAAAAGAAAGAACCCCAAAACCCACCCCTTGTGTGCGCTAATGTGTACCTCATATAAGTTACGGACGTTAAGTCCGTATAAGTCAAAAAAATAATTTAGTTGGGCCAACGCGCCCAATAGTTCTAACTACGAGTTACAAATCTACAACACAAATTTTGGAATCTAAAACAGTTTATTCTATTTACTTAATTACAATTAGAATTCTTAATCTAAACCGTAGCGTTACCGTCCCGAACTCGACTGCCTGCTTTGTGTCCGCTACTTCCCTTTATAGCCAATGTCCAGCAGCGGCGTACCTGTTGCATAATTGTTGTCTGTGAAT
>NW_023463652.1:0-10753 GCF_013731165.1 Rhagoletis pomonella | reverse complement strand
CTTTAATCTTATGTTGGAGAAGATAATAAGAGCCGCAGAACTGAACCCCTCAGGCACAATACTTTATAAGAGCGTACAATTGCTGGCATATGAACAGATCCGCATAGCCCCTGTTATACCAATTCGGTGCAGTTTGCTTAGTTTTGCGCTAGCAGTTCTTTGTGTCGCTTTTGCCCACTATGCCAAGGATGCGTAGGTTACTATCGGCTTAACAACTGTGTTGGATGACTAGTAAGTCATTTTGGGGAAAGTCCCCATGTCTTCCCATAAAGTCGCGTACATGCGAAGAAGGCACTCACTGCCTTGTTTGCGGTTGCATCCAAATGTACATTCCAGGTGAGTGTCTTATCCAGCCACACCCCAGGTATTTTGTTTCATTTGAGAGCCCTATTCTAGTGCCGCCCAGAGTAAATTGTCATGAATAACTTTTTCCTTCTGTTAAACGCAACCAGAATAGATATAGTAGGATTAATGGATAATCCTTTGGTGTCACACCTTCTTTGCGTAATGTGCAGGGCTTGTTGCATGACGTTGGAAATCGTTTACCAGATCGTCTGCATAGACTTGTGTTTCGAAACCATGGTCGTTCAGTAGGAAGAGGAGTTCGTCTATAACCATAGTCCACAGAAGAGGAGAGAGTACAGCCCCATCAGGGCAACCTCTTTCAGGTTTAATAAATTCGTTCATGCTTCCCAGCTATAGCCTGATCTTCCTTGTTTCTAGCATAGAAAGCACCCAATTTATTATGATAGGGTTTACTCCCTTGCATATCAGGGCATCTCTAATTGCCCTGTATGACGTGCTGTCAAAAGCCCCTGAAATTTCAATGAAGGGACAAAGGCCTATGTTCTTAGACTCTAGTGCCTTTTCGTTTTCGACATAGGGCTGGGAATGGCAGTCTCAGTATAGTTGCAAGTTTTGTTGCAGGGCTTTTTTCTCTACCAGAAGTGCGTGCTGGGATACCCAATTCCGTAGACAATAGCCTACTTTACAGCCCGGGAAATGAGTGTCTTGCAGAAGTCCGCAAGTTTCACCCGGATGCTGAGTATAGTTACCATCTGGTTTCTTTAGAGTGCCGATCGTATTTTTCTGTTCCCTATTTAGAGCTTTTTGGAGGCGTACTGCCTATGGGAGGCTCTTTGTTACCTCGCAGTGGTTTTGTCAGCTAGCTCTTATGGATTTCCGTAATTCTTTGTTACAATAGGTTTGGGCAAGAGCGGATTCCAATCACCCATATTCTAAGCTCTATTTGATAGTTTTCTGGCCAGGCATCTCAAGCTTCAAGCTTCTTACTCCACCAAGGCATATCACGTTTGGATTTTATCTTTACTTGGGGACAGCTACTATTGAAAGCTATTCCAATGTCGGAATGAAGCTGTTCAGCCTCAGTTCCAGCTCGTGTGCAGTTGTAATTTGACCATCATGGCTGTTTCCACCTTCTTCAATGATAAAACGAAAGAGTTCCCTTCTCGTTTACCTGGCATTTCTAAAAACTAGTTCATACTCCGGAAAGTGACCAATGTCGAATTCTATGTGCAGTTTGTGACAGAAGCTGCCACGTTCTGACTTAGAGTAAGATCTAAGATTTCCGTTCTAATAGCGTTCCTAAATATTGGTTCATTGCTACGGTTTATAATGCCTATATAATAATTACTTATAAACTCAAGGAGGTACTCACTAGGGATGTTAATTTTTCGGCTTTTTCCAATCCAAGGATTTTCGGGATGGCATTGTCACAATCCCGGGATCCCGGGATTAGTCCCGGGATTTAGATATTCATCAATTTTCAACAAGTTGAATCGAAAAAATTGCTTCTATATTGTTTGAGAAGCTCTCCTACCATGAAATAAATAATAAATAAATGGGTTTGAAACCCACTTTTTTATTTAAAGCATTTTGGTGATACGCGGTTTTGTACTTTAAGCGACGATATGTAGAAGATGGTGGCATATAAAAAGGAGAAACTTTTACAAACTTATATGGGCAAATAGGAAATAGGCTTGCCAAGCGCTGGCAACACTAGGTGAAATGTTTCTTATAAAGAATACATATCTATGTGTGTATATGTATATAGTAGATCTAACACAATGCAAACATTTTCTCTAAAAGTTTTATGTTACTCAAAATGGATGCTTACCATATTTTTTAAATTATTTAATTTCAACGGTTTTACTTACAATTTATACCGGAATTCTATTTCAGCATCTCCACTTCCAGGTTCTCATTCCACCCTTACAATCATGGTAAGACCAATTTAGAAGAAGTTTTTTTTAATTTAACTGATTTTTATCACTTATAGCCTATTTCGCGAAAGCAATTTAAGTGGAAAATTATTTTTTTATTTGAATTTAATATGAAAACTGACAGAAGGGAAACATAATTTTTCGCTTAAATTGCTGGTGAAACGGCACTTAATGAATTATGTTGTTTGATTTTATTCGCTTTATTACAAACGTTATGTTTAGATTTCTGTTCCGTTACGTTAATGCTGAATTCTGCTAATACTTGTTGTTTTTGCTATGAGAACTTCCATTTACATTCGCTAATACATGCCTTAACATATAAAGTTTAAAACAAATATTTATATTACTAACCGCATTTGCCAATCACGCGTTTTTTAACCTATGATGTAAGTTAAGCAGGGATCACACGATTTGTTTATTTGCACAGATTTGTACATTTTGGTAGTCGCAGAGTGGTGTTGTCTAGAAATAATGAGTTCAGTTCAATAGGAGCTTTACAAACACCACCACTCTGTAACTGTGAAAACTGTATAAATGTACAAATCGTGTGATCCCTAATCTACTCGCAGTTGTTAACCAAACCAATGATGAGAGTTAAGCAGGGATCACACGATTTGTACATTTGTACATTTCACAGTTACAGAGTGGTGATGTTTGAAAAGTGGTTATTGAGCTAGACTCTTTCTACATAAGTAGAAGTGGCTTTTGGATTTGGTCCCGTAATAATTTGGATTTGATCGAAATAATTCTGTATATATTCTGTATATATATTGAAGCAAATACACAAGTCTCTAAAGTCTGATTTTCATTAGGTCAAAATAACTGACCTCAAAAACTGCCTTCATCTGATAGCTGCTCATTTGGTGTCAAATGCGTTTTCATTACAATTTAAAAACTGACCAAATGTCGATACCGCAGTGCATGTCAAAGACTGCCGTCAAATTTAGGTGTCAGATGATTGATATTCTGTTTTCATAAGAATACCGACGTTTTGGATATAGACAAACCAAAAATATAACTGGATAGAACTCTTCATGCTGATTCTAACCTTACCAAAATTGTTTAGCGCTAGTAAAAAATTAAGAAGGTATAGGAGGTTAAGTTAAATTTTTCGATATTTTGAAATATCTTATGAACTACATACATAAGCGATTAAACAACTAATCATGTGAAAATAAAGATGATTAGTTTATCTTTCAGTTGATGTACATATATTTTCTGGTTTTTTATATTTTTAAGTCGAAAATACTAAAAAACAAAAAAAATGATTTTTTCATAAAATTACCTTTTTTGAAGAAGATTGCATAAATAATGCTACAGAAATTTATATTATTTAGAAAGTACAAGTTATTACCTTACATAGAAAGGTTTTTTTAAGGCAAAATTTAACGAAAGTAGTGGTAAAAATCGAAATTGTATATATATATTTTTCAAATGGCGTTTACCTAAAACTTGTTTTAAAAATAGTTATAGTAAAGACGTCGTAAAAAAGGTATTGAAATTATCTTTGAATTGGCGCCAATACTTTTCTAATCGGTCAAGTAGTTTCCGAGATATTAAACACATAAAAAATAGGAAAGTTGAAGTGTAACCTGTTGTATTTTCTTTTTTTTAATTGCTCTAAATAATTTCGGTATGGTTGATATTAGCGTTAAAAGTTATATCGATCTGCATTTTTGGTTTTTTCGTAGCTAAACTGTTGGTATTGTAGCTAGGATCAGCTGTTCGCATGGCAAACGAAGTCGAAATTGCCAACATGTTGGCAAATACATTTTGGTTGCCAAATGCTGCCACATCAGAGGCGAGGGCCTATTTCACTTGGCTGTCATTTTATATGACCGTGCGTGGTGATATATGAGAACAAACGCAAATAACACCAGATGAGAACCCGTATTCATTATTTTGACAACATTCTACGTCAAATATGACCTAATGAAAACCAGGCTTAACAGCCTTTTTAGCATTCACTCGTTCATTAGGTCTGATATCAAAGCGCGAAAGAGTCGTGCATTTTTACTGAATTAGCCGATATCATGCTGGCCAGGCCCGACG
The DNA here is from genome assembly GCF_013731165.1 of Rhagoletis pomonella. Classification (NCBI taxonomy): domain Eukaryota; kingdom Metazoa; phylum Arthropoda; class Insecta; order Diptera; family Tephritidae; genus Rhagoletis; species Rhagoletis pomonella. The sequence goes on along the minus strand of NW_023463652.1, from coordinate 6,458 downwards.
AAAGGGAGGGGGAAAGGGATGAATTCCCCCAGGCGTGTGCTTCTTAAGGGGCCCGAAATATCAGAACCATAACTTGTTATTATTTTTTTTTACAATGTAATTGCTCCTTGGTTATAGGCTTTTATTATAAATATATTCCGATTCCAATACCGCTGAAACTTGCTAAAACACAACTTTCGGATAGCTTTTCTTCTTGCATCTGAAAGCATAAGTACATATGTGGCAAAATTTAATATATACCTAAAATATATTGTAACTCTTGTTGTTTAGGATTTATGAATGTTTCAACAGCGGACTGTTACATTACAATTTTCGGAAGTACTTTTTAAAGCTTTTTTATATTATCGAAAACTTCTGTCTGCTCTCCTTACATAATGTTTTCAAAAGTTGATAGACAGTTTCTTAGCTTAAGGATGGAACTCAAGAACTACGTATTTATTGAACTGATAAAATTATTTTCAGGCCAATATTTGCAAAAAGTAGTCGCACTGTTACGTTACAGGAAAAGACTGTTACGTTACCTCTGCGATATACATACATACATACGTGTATATTAGAATTAGGTTTTTAAATAGCTTGTAGTCTATTTTATGCAATAAGTAGCATGAATTCAGTAGACTTGCGGTTTGACATGTAATCCAAAAAATTTAAAAACATGTTAATCATAAATACAGATTTGAAAGTTTCAGTTGATGTGCAGCTGTAGGTAGTTTCGGAATTAATTTTCTGTTTAGAACTCAAGCTCGAGCTGACAACTGCTCCAAGATATTGAGGTTTAGTACACGAAGCCATTTAGTACTATTCTTACCGTTCAAAATGCGCCTCCGATTTGTACTTTACAGTTTTTCATTCAGAAATTATAGCCATTGGAAATTATGGCCAATGAGTTAGAAAGCATATGCTTGGTTTGGCTATGTTAGATTCGAGGACACGGCTGTTTAAGTGGCCGTAACTCGTGAGAGAAAAATCGTATGCCACCATTCGAGAGTGCATTTTGAAGGATAATAATGGTAATAGAAAAATATCTGAAATAATTCTAACAGATTTTTACTATTTAATCAGAAAATCTCCTTCTTCTTTTAGCTTCTTAGTTTGCTTCTTTTGGCCTCGTTCGTTTTTGAAATAATATAACTCTCGCTTTTTTATTTTTTTTACGTTATTTTTATTTCCTGAGCGTATTTGAGTTTGAAAGAATATACATTTTAACTATGGCACGGTGAATAGCTTACCATGTTGCTTTCAAATGAGCCCTATCTCCAACTAAATAAAAAATAATTTTACTTAAAATTCAATTAGTAAAAATACTTACGTTACAAATAATTTTGCCCCGAAAAAACATGGATAATGAAGAGTATAGGAAACTGCTTTTTTTTGCGAAGAAGGCTGAAAATGCTGGAAGAAAACCAGATTTTTTCCATTTTTTAGCCTGGTGGTTTCCGCGCGCAAAAACTTTTTTTGTATTTTGGATGTTACCTTAAAAATTTTTGCCGACTTTTTTTTCATTACTGATTATTTAGTTGAATATATTTTATTAACTTCAAAGTAATACAAGGCAATCGAAGAAAAGCAAGTATAATGCAAAAAAAATGTGGCCTTTGAATATAAACAACCCTTAATTTCATGTTGCGCTTTTTTAATTTTCATTAACTTAAACGTGTCTCAGGATTAAGTAAATTTTCATGTTTGAGGGAAGGAAATTCGTGTTAATATTTATGTATATTGTCTGATACCTCGGTGTATGTATGACCCAGATGTAATAAAAAATCTGCGAAACTTGAGAAAAAAAAATTTCCCCTAGGTCCCGTTTTTGGCGATTTGCGCCATATGCTTTTAATTTTATACACTTTATATATAGGGGCCCGTGATTCTTTAGTCCTGGGCCCGAGTTTTCTCTCGACGGGCCTGATGCTGGCAAGATGAATGTTGTTGTCCGCAACCAACATAATGTGTGACCTTCCCGTGGACAGGAAATGATTATTAAGTTTCCCTCGTACTTTAATCGCACCCAATGCTCTTAGTCCAACATCCTCCAATCCTCTATTTGAAAAAAGAACGGTTCACGGTCTGAATACCTCCAATAACTATTGAAACTGTCTGATTCGTTAAGTTTAAGCAGATTTAATAAAATTTCCACCGTCACTATTTTATTAAAAAATAAACCAACTTACAATCGCAACATTATATGCAACAAACACGCCGTATTTTATGCACTGCGTTTAGTAAAAGATCCGCTTCATTTTGGTTTGTTACTGTTACAGTTTGTTACTCTAAAGTCCCAAGAAATCAAATAAAAAACTTTTTAATATACTATAACGGACTAAGAAGCAGAAAATAATTTTTCCTAGACTAATAGTATATTGATAAGTGCTGATTTTAAAGACTTAACAATTGTCATTACAAACAATTTATGAGATTTTAAGTGAAAAACATAGGGCGCATCTAATACACTTAAAGCGTTATAGTTTATTAACAATTCCATTAGATTTAATTGTCAGTAAGTCTAAAGACTTTGATCTGAAATATTTGGATATAATAGTCACTTTTATATCATTAGGCAATTCAAAGTATATAACGCGCATAAAAATTTGACATCGTCTGCGGAGATCTGAAATATCTACTGCGCAACTGCTAATTCGGCATCGATTTTAAGCAATCGATTTCATAAATTTTTAAACAACCGGGATTGGTTATATATCACTTCAAGTCTATTACATGCATCATATAAACATATAAATACTATACGTAGAAAAATTACAAGGGGTCCGAATACAAAATTTAGAAGTTGATATTTTGAGGACCCTCCTAATGTGCATATATATCAGAGGGCTAAATGAATTCATTCAAAACGGCTTATGAATTATTCATATACAAAACGAATGAATCATTCATTTTGTTTAAATTTTTTTTTGAATTTGAGTGAATACCTGTCTGATATATGTGTCGACCTTAAAATATTCCAAAGTGGAAATAAATTGGATAGAAATAAATGAAAATTTTTTGTATGACTATCCAAAAATATTTTTTCTATGCACATATGTACAAACATACATATTTATGTATGTATGTATTGCTGCGCTCCTGTTACAATACGAACAAATTTGTTTGTAGAAAAAAACTTTTACCGAAATGAGTTTGAATGATTTGAATGTTTTCCATTCATTCATTTACATTCTTTTATTTGAAGGTAGAATATTTAAAATAAAATGTGTATTCATAACTTACAAAATTCCAAACGCTGGGTGTTTTATATGTGAAGTAAAATATTCAAATCTACTGTACTCTGTTTGGCTAGGAATTTGAATGAATTAATGCAGCCCTCTAATATATATGTGTGTATGTATGTATTTATATGAATACATACCCATATCTCATAATATAGTAGGGCGATTTGTGAAACGTTACAAAGTGGCATTTTTGGCGAAATACGATACGAACAAAATTGTATAAATGACCTATTGCAACTTCGGATTGCAAGTTTTGTCGCAAGAAAGCTTTCATACAAAAGTAATCAGCAGTGTCTCAAGTTGGCAAATTTTCCAACAAATGCGACAACTTGCGACGTTTCATGAATCCCAGTAATGGGCCGTATGAATAAAAACTAAGCAATTGCTTTTTCTTAAAATTTCATACCTTTTACTTCAATTTTGTTTGAATAAATTGAGTAAAAGATCGGAAATTTTAAGAAAAAGCAATTGCTTATTTTTATTCAAACGGCCCAATGTGTATCTATAAGTGCTAGCTGAAAACGGGAAGTTAAAGAAATAACTCACTAACTTGTATATTTTTGCATATTATATAGGTCTAAGTATACATATAATCTTCTTATTATTTTTTTAACAAATGTGTACACGATCATTTATTTTGCAGTAAATGGTATTCCTGGCCGCGATCATGTGATGGGAACAAAAATAGGTAGCCCTTATGATCCGCATCCTTCATCAACTTTATCTGAGGTCAATAGTCCAGCCGAAAGCCTCGTTGGAGGGGTAAGTTATCGCGATATTTTTACGGATTGAATGGCAAAATTCGATTATATGTATGTGTGTATTAGCAGACCCTGCCTTAAATTTAATTTATCATTTGTATAATATTTTTAATCATATTTGGTGTTGCTTTCTCTTGCTAAATTAGTACATACATATGGGTGTTTCCAACGGAAGGTCTACCGCGACAAAAAAAAGTCATATATCTAACGTATTTATGAGCCAATTTCCACGTCACGTAACGTTTCACACTTGGGGTTGTAAAAGAAAATTGAAACAAATTGCATTAATAAAAAAAATTAAAAACAACTAGAATTACTCCAAGCCATAATATTAAACCAAGTTTCTTGCGATTTTGTAAGAAAAGAAAAAATCAACTTCAATTTTTGTCACGTAACGACACTCTCTTTAATTGCTTATGTTTAAGGACCATGCGGGTCGATTGTTTTCATTTTTCGGCTAAATATAGAGCTAATTATGTGCTATACAAGGGTTAAAAAAGTAAAAAACAAATGTTTTTCCTTGTTTGTATCTCATTGAAACGTACGACTGTCACGTATGTGACGTATGGAAATATCCGTATGTATGTATTCTGGCATGACAGTTGCAATGGAAATTTAACCATTTTAAATAGTGGTGTCAAACTATCGATGGTTGGCAATGGTTTGTAGGCAACTATCGATTGTGCCGATAGCCACTTTCTGTTGATAGAGCAGCACTATGGATGCTAATGAGAACATTTGTATGTTTATCGTATTAGGGGTGTTAATCCATCCCAAAATCTCATTTAAAAACACCCACAATGACAGAATTGACATTGAAAACGTTTATACAATTATTTAATTTGCTCAATCCTTTTTCTTTTCTGTAATAACGTATGTATGTATATGTATGGCCACTTTCGCAAAATTCTTTACCTACGCCGCACAGTGTGTTTTCCGAACATTCCATGCGAATCAATCGTAGCGCTTTCGACATAAACAACAATTTGATAAGAAACAAAATGGTTTTGAAAGCTAATGTAATGCCCTTTCATGGAAAAATATTGCCATTGAGCCACAATTACTCTCTGACTTAAAAAATAATTTGGCAAAAATAGTGTTGTTCGAAAAAACATGCAAAATCCAGCGGATTTGTTAAAAAAAATTTTGTTGTGGACGTGAAACACGATTTCGCTGTTTAAAAAACGAAAAAAATTTTAACCCTTCTGTTGGAAAAATGCATTATGTATTGATTTTTTTTATTTGCATGCAGCTGTGCATCCGTCACACAATTTTATATCACTCGAACAACAAGTGCGTTTTAGTGCTATTCAAGACCTTTGAGCCAAGGTAGAAGTCTTTAGGCCCTTTGAGAGCTAAATTATAACGATGCTGAAGTTAATCTTACTAAAAATAAAATGCAACCAAAAATGCATTTCTCTGTACTAAATTGCAGCACTCTACGATGAATACTTCCAGAGATATGTTGTGTGAAAGCTTCAGTTTGTATGGGAGGTGCCACGACCCCTTCTTATATCGAAATTGATTTTCATCTATTATCATCCTTGGATAGTCTGGTGTCCATGTCCAAAATTTCATAAATATATGTACAGCTGTTCTCGAGTTTTTCGAACAGAAAAAAACAGTATATTTTGCTTTGTTGCCTCTATGCTTAAGTGCACATTTAAGATACCTACCCCAAAAAGCGCATCAAAAGCATTATCTTTAACATTTATAAGGAAACTGCTCCGATAGATGCATTCAACATACCTGCACATTGGCGATACCTGCCTTAAAAATTGTGGGACTAGTATCAATTATCAATGAAAGTATTACGTTTACCTGTACTGGCCCTACATTACCTAATTTTACAACCTTTTATTTATTTTGCTCATCTCGCAGAACAACGAAAATGGCTATCAACTTATGTAGTTATATAGATAATTAGATTACATTCGGTAAAAATTTCGCATAGGGATTCGGATACCTTCCTCATTGAAGTAGTAAAGAAAATTCGCTTAAGTGCCTTTTTCGGTTACGTGCACAAGTTTTTCGTGCAAAGAAGGATGTGCAGCTAAGCAAAATATACTGTATTAGTATAAATAGCAAATAAAATACATTTTTTAATTAAATGTGTCTTATGGAAAAATGTTTATGAATAATTTATTAAATAATTGCAGACATTATTTAAATTAATTTCAAGTATTTTCCAAAAAAGTTGAAGCATTCAAACGTAAAATTTTTTTCTTTAATTTTGGAAAATAAATATATAAAAAATAGAGCTCTTTTAAAAAATCGCGATGGACAGATCGACGCGAAATTTAATTATCTTTTATTTTAAAAAAAGAAACTTGAAATCGGTTCATATTTGGGCTCTCAAAATTGATTTGTCCACATCAACCTTTTTCCCCTATGCGCCGTGCCTATATGTATGTCCGTAAAATAACACTATTGGGCAATTCACAAGGTGTCGTATTTGTCGTGTTTGTCGTGA
>NW_023463651.1:0-13181 GCF_013731165.1 Rhagoletis pomonella | reverse complement strand
GTGATTTGAGATTTATCACTGCACAACTCAACCCTGGTGTCTCCGAATGAAGCTTTAACGCATAATAATATTGGCTAATCTCTTCCATTGGGCCAAGCGTAACACATGAGATTTCCATATACTCAATGGTGCAATAGGTCGATTTAGTCTGACATTCACAGCACCTTTTCTCACGTGTCGATTTTTAGAAATAACTCGACCTCAGCACCACCTGGCGGCTCTTTTTTGAAATTGGTCTGCCTTTATCGTTTCCAATACATGTTTTGAATATTCGCCAAATCGGATCATAAAAACGATTTTTAGTAATAACTCAACTCCCGCGCCAACTGGCGGATTAAATTGTGAAGCTAGACTATTCAGAAACCCACTAAAACACACACAAAAAACTTTGTTAAAATCCCTCCAGGCATTTAGGATCTCACTCACAAATATATCTACAGAAGAATTATATCCATATTCAAAGATAAGTAAAAGTCAGTAGAACAGTATACAGTAATCCAGATAGACAAAACAAAAAATGTAAATATGCTTATTTGACAATTTATTTGAATGTATTGGTTGATATTTTTTCACAGTTCTCATTTTCGTTAACCCAAATGAAATCAAATTTCAATATTTTCTTATAGTGAAAAATATTTTCAAGTCACATAAAATAAAATAACGCGGAAAACAAAATTCCAAGCAAATCAGGAGTGAAGCGTAAGCGATTATGACCGTATGCAGTTCCTACATAAGTCATACCGTCTTCCGAACACAACTTTGAGTGAAAAATGGTGGGCTGACTTTGGAAAATGGTCCCATTGATTATCGATGACGAGATGAATTGGTTCAGCCGTGTATGTTTGTAAACACGCTAACTCGAACAAAATTTAGATATTTTAACGAAAGCCGGTGCCGAAGTTACCTTTGGTATAATTTAGGTTAGTATGAAACCATGTAGTAATTAACAATATTTTTGTTTTATTATTATTTTTTTATGAATTTTGCTGTTAAAATTTATATTTCGAATATATCAACAAACATTTGTGGGTACTTTTGCACCAGTCGTTACCTATGGGTTAAGACAAAAAAATCCTACACATGTCAATTTAAAAGACAACGTCAAATGGGAGCAATGGCGGATAAGAAGAAGAAATGAAACTACCTTTAAATATTTGTATCATGGTTTGTACTTTGCCAAGTCCTCTTTTCAAAGAGCCCATCTTTCTCAATAAGTATGGGATTGATTTCATATATCTCCATACGGAGTGTTCCAGTACTATACCATGAACACTTCCAGAGACCGCGCGAAATGAAGCCACCGTTATCATTAAACAAGCTAAAACGTGGTATTGTAAACAAAAACTGAATCCTTCTCTCCCATCTAAAGAATTGTGGAGCAACTTGAAGCATTTCAACATACATGGGAAAAATAAAGTGCAGTGCAAAATTCACCCTGATCTGTTAAATGACTTTTTTATTGGTTCGGAAAACTGCAGTAACTCTACTATCTCTGATGATATCCCTTTAGATGCTTGTATAACTTTAGATTCTTTTGCGTTTCTCTGCGTGAGTGAATGTGATGTACTAAAGGCAATTATGGCTATTAAGTCGATTTTTTAAAATCGTGGTCCCATTTATTATAAGTACTCTTACCCATATAATAAATCATTGCTTCTCTAGTGGCCGTTTTCCAGATGCTTGGAAAAAAGCAATTATTTTGCTTATTCCTAAAAAACCACTTGCGCCGAACCCTTGTGAATACAGGGCTATAAGTATCTTACCAGCATTTCCTAAAGCGTGTGAGTTTTTGATGGCTGACCAAATCTCCATGTACATTCAAAAAAATAATTTGCTTTCTCCTTTGCAGTCTGGGTTTAGACCCAAGCATAGCTGTGCCACTGCTATGGTTAAAATTTTGGATGACATAAGAATGCCGTACGATAATGGAGATCTAGCTATTCTATGCCTCTTAGACTTTTCTAAGGCATTTGACTCAGTCAACCACTCTTTGTTATGTCGGAAACTCAGGCACTACTTTCATTCTCTAATAGTGCGATAAAACTTTTGTCTAGCTATCTTAAGGGCAGAGTTCAACGAGTTAAAGGTGAGAATGTTTCTTCACAGTTCAAAGCTATCAAAGCAGGTGTCCCTCAGGGATCAATCCTTGGTCCTCTATTGTTTAGTATGTTTGTAAATGATGTGTTTTCGGTGTGCAAATATGTAAATGTCCATGCGTATGCTGATGATATTCAGCTGTACCTTTCGAATCGTATAGGTCTCGTCGAGGATATATGTTATAAGGTTAATAGTGATCTGTCCGGTATCTTGTGTTGGGCGCAGAGGAATCTTTTATGTTTAAATGCTGCTAAGTCGTATGTCATGCCTATATGTAAAAGTGTAATAGACCCTACCAACATCCTACCTCTGTGGATTGGTACAGCCGCCCTCATGACCACTGAGAAAATTAAGAACTTAGGCTTTATTGTAAATAATAAGTTAAGCTGTTGTGATCATGTTAATAAAGTAGTAAGTAATGTGTATGTAACTTTACGTAGGCTAGGAATGTCTGCTTCGTTTACGCCTCAGGAAACACGTCGCAAACTTGCTATGCAGTTAATTTTGCCCCATTTCACATATTCCGAAATAGTTTATAGCAAACTTGATTCAAAGTCAGTCAGCAAGTTGAATGTAGCTTTCAATAACGTAACACGGTATGTGTATGGCATTGGACGATATGCTCATATATCGCCATGGCGCGATAAAATTCTTGGTTGCAGTATTATAAATTTTTTGGCTGCAAGAAACTGCATTTTTTTGTATAAATTGTTAGAGTGGAAAGTCCCGTAATATTTGTATGAAAAGCTTCAACTAACCAAATCACAGAGACATAACAGCTTGGTTGTCCCTAAATATAATTCGCTTACTTCCAGTCGACTGTTTTTCATTAGCGCTGTAAGACTGTGGAACTCGATTCCAGAAAGTGTTAAAGCTAGACTGAATAGAAGCCTCTTCAAAAAGTTAATAATTCAATACTTTAGTGGCCTTGATATGTCCTCTGACTACAAATAATCTTGGTGTGTACCTTTTTTCCTTTTTCTTTCTTCTTCTACTTATTCTCTTACATTATACATCTCCGTTTTCCTCTTTAATCATTTACATTTGCTGTATTAGTATTAAGTTTACATTAAGAACTCATATATTTTAGTTTGTATCTTTTCTTGGCAAATTATGTTAGTATAGATTATAATTCTTTGTTGATGTACATATAAAAGACTGAATTGTCTTAGTTGTACAAAATTTTTAATAAATAAATAAATAAACACTGATTCCGTACGAATTAATAGCAGAGGGCGCTCTCATTTGTGATTTGCAGGTAAACAGCGCTGTTATGTGGACATGTATGTTAGATTCTATTTTTAAGGCCCTGCAGCTCCATTTTTAGGAAGTATTTAAACTTATTTTTTGCCTAGGACAATGAGAAGCCCATCCAGAACCTATAACCAAATTTTCAAAAAATCGGTACAACCGATCTCGAGCTTTGCGAACAGAAGAAACCGGCTTTCAAAATATATATGTATTAGTACTAGTAAGCCTGGGCAGACATTTTCCTCCCTGCAGAAAATCTGACTAGCCTAGAACTAGCGTAGAACTAGACCTTTTGCCGACAGTACCAGTTCTAGCTCAATACCCAGTCAATGCTTTCAACTGTCCAGTTTTACCCGGCGATGTCATTGGCGGTGGCAATTGTCGCCCAGTGCATTACTTTGCAACCAGTTTTTAACCGGTTCCATTTTGGACAGTTTTTTTTTTATAAGAAAACGTTTTTTTTTCTTTTACAGATTCCGTTTTTGTTACATATTTTATTAAAAAAATATATATATTGTAAGCTGCACGCAACAATTTAAATTCATTAAATTTGAAAACTCACAACTGCCTCAACCACGATTTGAACTCGCGACCAACGATGTTTGAGTCGGAGGTCTTCTCGCTGAGCTACTTTCGTATTGTACGAGTAGTGAGCATTTGCACATTTACACCGCAAGTTTCAACTGTCCCGCTCTGCATTCCTTTTGCACTAGTTCTGAGATAGGTAGTTTGGAACTAGCGCTTTGTCAGACTGTCTGTAAATTTTACTGCAGGGCTGCTACACACAGATACATAGGCAGGTTACATGCATCATAGATATTATGGCTATTCACACCAAAGCTTGGTACTCGGTAGCTCGGTGTTCGGTAATTTTTTTTTTTTGTGCAACACTATTTTACACAAACAAAATATATTTAAAAAAATGACCGTATTAATGCGGGACCACTCTTGAGGCACAACCTTTCCGATAAAAAAAAATGATAGGTTCACGTGGTCCAAAGTTATGCGTTAAAATATATATGTACATAAAAAAAATATTCCGACGGCGGAAAATTGAATTTCCCACTCGCCACGATTTTGCTATTCGAGCGAAGTTATTTAATTTCGGAAGTGAGCTCATTGATCGAGTCCGCAAGCCCATTGGTGCGCAGTTTACTCTGCAACGAGTGTAGCTCAGCTTCAAGGGATTCCGTTTGGCTAATAAGCCGTTTACTATCATCCACTAGTGCATTGACTAATGCAAAAACACGAACATTCTCAGCTCTAACGGTCTAATTATGGCAACTTAACGTAACTTCCCTGCAGTCAAATGAACTAGTTGTAAACTACCTCACAACTAGTATGAACCGCATGCCCAACTAGTCAGCCAACTATCTTTTTTCCATGCAATCAACTGGTATTCTTAACATGGAGATGTCCTACGAGATGGAAATTGTCAGATTTCGGTCAGAAATATACCAGCCTCATACTAGATCAATATAGACAGAAAAATACTAGTCTAATTATGGGCAAAACCACTACTTTGGGAGTCAAAAAAATAAAATGAATTCATGAATATACAATAAAAAAACTTTTAAGTAAACTTTATTATATTACATATTTTTATTTAGCAGCATTAGATTTGCCAATAATTAGAGTTAAATTTTTTAAGTGTTAGTTAAAAGCAAAAATAAATACATAGATATTTCAAACTTTCAAATATAAATTTAAATGCGTTTTTCATTAAATGTTATTAAAAGTAAAAGGTTTCAGGTACAATAAATACTATATTTTTATCCTTTTTAATATTTTGAATATGGGTATTTCCATACGTCGCATACGTGACAGTCGTACGTTTCAATGTGATACAAACAAGGAATACCATTTGTTTTCTTTAACTTTTTTGGGTCATTGTATAGCACATAATTAGCTCTATATTTAACCGAAAAATGAAAACAATCGAACTGCTTGGTCCTGAAATATATGCATTTAAAGAGAGTATCGTTACGTGACAAAAAATGGAAGTAGATTTTTTCTTTTCTTACAAAATCGCAAAACTCTGCGAATTGTGGATGGCTATTTTCATGAAACTTATTTTAATATGATTTGGAACAATTCTAGTTGTTTTTAGAGTTTTTTGAATTAATGCAACTTGTTTCAATTTTCTTTTACAACCCCAAGTGTGAAACGTCACGTGACGTAGCGTCATGTATTTTATGTAGAATATACTTTATATTTTGACTTCAGCGCCAATTCAGGGTGAATTTGTTGGAAATCTATGACTTATTATGTTTCAACTACATACGCCAAATTCGAACCAAATCGGGCCATAAATACGGTTTTTCGAAATATCTCAACCTTGGCGCCACCTAGGAAGACCATTTTACGCAAACATGATTCTACTTACATAGCCAGTATATATTTTAAAAAGCAAAGACAAATCGGCCCGTAAATACGTTAGATATAAGACTTTTATTTTTTTGTCGTGGTGGACCTTCCGGTGGAAACACCCATATGCAAAATAAAATATTTTCGTTAAAAATAAAATGAGTACTTTAGATAATTTTTGAGTGAACTAAAATAAACATAAAAGTTTTCATTAAAACAAATTAAATTCATTAGCTTTGCACATTTCAGTCTATTATTTTTAAAAATTAATAAAAGTAATAATTAATGTTTAAAATTTGAGATTTGGATAAGAATTAAATAAACAAATAATTCAAGCAGTTATTAGAATTCTTAATTTTTGTCTATAGTTTGGCGTGTTGATTGATAATAGAAATTAATCAAATAATTATATTAATCATGTAATTAAAAAGTCAAAAATAATTGAAAATGATCAAAAATAACAAAATAATAATGTAATTAAATTTAATGAATTAATTAACATTTTTTTAAGTAATTAATCATTAAAAAGGTGGTAATATCGGCATTTAATCATTAAACGGTTATCCAAAAAAACATGCTTTAATTAATAATCATTATGAATATTAATAATTATTTAACAGGACTAGTATAATTGAATACGTATTCGATTTAATGGTTTGCAATATACCCAACTAAAAGTTATATTTTGTGTACTTTATTGTATAAACTGTCGAAGTCAAATAAAACAGGGCATGAATAAATCGTTTTGTACTTGGTACAAGTTTGTTTATTTTCGAACTAGTTCAGTTTCTGTCAGGAAATTCTAGTTGTAAACTAATAGTTTTCCTGACTAGTTTGGGACTTCACTGCAGGGTTACGGCTCTCTCTTAAAAATTCTGTTAAATGGGTGTTGCTTATAACTTGCCCCTAACTTCCAAATTTTTGCCTAGATATTCAAAAATAGTACCACTAAATGCTTGCTTGATAACTTCGGCCCCCCCTAGCTTTCAAGGTTTTTCCTATATATATACTGTATAACAAATTATACTCCCAAAGCTAACAAAATAATTAGTAAATTGATTTAAAAAGTGGATATGTGGATCATCCGGTTCTGTATCAAGTTATTCTCTCTAACTTCAAAGCCCTTCCATTTAAAAAGGGTAAAAACCTGGCTGCAGTCGACAATGAGCAAAAATAGTTCAATTGTTTATTACTTTGTCTTTAGGTTTGTGTCTTTTCTAAGCGTACAACGAAAGTTTTGTATCACAGAACCAATCTGAGATTATTGATAAAACAATAGACCGGTTGGGTGAACAGCCAAGACGTTTACTTCTTAAGTGTGACAAAACAAAATCAAGTAATACATATATTTAGCATAAATGAATATACCAGTATAAAAAATCTGCATACTCAAAATGTTCAATACGTCCCCATATTTATACATACCTATGTATATAATTTAAGAGAAGATATTTCGCTGCAAAGCAATGATTATAAATTATTAGTTTACCTTACAAAATTGCGGAGGAATATTACAGAGTATACGGATAAAAGTTTATTTTTTTACATTTTTTATTTTGAATAACGTCTGGTTTACAGGTATGTAGAGCTATGAGTTTAAAAAATACATCAGGGTTTAGTTGAGATAATCGCTTTTGACCACTATGTTTTGTACATTTCCCAGTACTGCAAAGCTTTTGACTGCCATTCAACTGGGAGTGGCCCGCGTGCGCTGGGTTTGGGCCCGCCACGTTAAAACCCTACCCAATGAAAAACAACACATGCCTCGGATGATACCCCTTTCTTTTGATGACGATCACGGCAAACATAGGAAGGACTATGATTTTAGGGTATGCACTTGGAATATCCGAACCCTTAATCGGGATGGTGCCTCTGCCCGGCTGGTTGATGTCCTAGGGAAAATAAAGGCTGACAGCACCGCCATCCACGAAATGCGATGGACGGGGCGAGGAAGGTAAGCGTGGAGCCTTGCGACGTCTACTACAGTTGCCACGTGAAGGAGTGCAATTCGGTGTTGGATTTGTGGTGGGAGAGAGACCGGCGTTCACTCTAGTGGACGAAAGTCTAGCACCAATCTGCATCAGAGCGAGATTCTTCAACATCCCATTCATATGTGCCAATGCCCCGATGGAAGAGAGGGACGATGCATCCAAGGCTCTGTTCGCTTAGAGCGTACATATTAACTGAGGGTGATCGACTTCTCCGGGGCCCGAAACTTGGCAGTATGTATTACTGGGTTCTAGCAGAACCATCAAGCTACATGGATGTATCCACATCTAAAAACGGGAAACCCAATCGAGCATGTTGTGACAGACGCAAGGCATGCTTCCATGTTTTAGATGTACATACGTACACTCCGAGGGCCAAACATCGACTCGCACTACTATATTGATGCATCCAATATACGACCCAACCTCGGAGCAGCAAAAAAAGGGCCCCCAACAAACCAAGGAAATTTCAACGTCGAAAAGCTGCAATCAAAACAGACGGCCAATGGATTCGGCGCTCGACCCTCACACCGGCTGTGAGAGAACACTCTTCAACAAACCGACTTGCGCGATCAGTGGAACCACATTTCCTGCTCATTACTAGTACGATGAGGAGTGTGAGAAAATGCTTGAAATTCTGGCCGACAGAAAAAACACCCGAAATATTTAGCAGAGAGTTGAGCGACTTACGGAAGGTTTCAAGACTCTTGTAGGAACAACTATGGCAACCTAGTGACCGATGTCTAGAACGTACTCAGATTATGAAAAGACGAACCCGAGGTCCCAGTCAATGACGATGGAGTCGATATCCCAGCGCCTGACTATGACGAAAAGTGCCAAAGCTGCTTGAGCTGACGGCCTGTCAGCTGAGCTATTTAATTACGATGGCAAGGAGGTAATAAGGTGCATGCCCGACGACTGGAATTCAAGTGCGCTCTGCCCAATCCACAAGAAAGGCGACTCCGCTATGCGTGCCAAGTACCGCGGGATCAGCCTTTTAAGCATAGGTTGCAAGGTTTTATCGAATGTATTGTCTACCATAGACCAGGTATTCACAATACGCCAAATCTTGGAAAAGACCCGCGAGAAAATGACACTCACCACCTTTTTGTCGACTTTAAAGCCGCTTTCGACAGCACTAAAAGGAGTTTCGTATATGCCGCTATGTCTGAATTTGGCATCCCCTCAAAACTCATACGGCTGTGAAAAATGACGTTGAGCAATACCACCAGCTCTGCTCTGTTGCCGTTCGCCCCCAGACGGGGTTTCAGACAGGGCGACTCTCTTTCATGTGACTTCTTTAATCTGATGTTGGAGAAGATGCTAAGATCTGCAGAACTGAACCGCTCAGGAACAATTTACTACAAGAGCGTACAATTGCTGGCTTATGCCGATGACATTGACATCATCGGTAAAAAAAAAACCGCGAAGTCTGTTCTGGCTTTTCCATGTTGGACAAGGAAGCAAAGCGAATGGGTCTGGTGGTAAACGAGGACAAGACGAAGTATCTCCTGTCATCAAACAAACAATCAGAACATTCGCGCCTTGGCCCACGTCACTTTTGACAGTTGTAATTTCGAGAAAGTAGAGAATTTCGTTTACTTGGGAACCAGCATTAACACCGATAATAATGTCAGCATGGAAATCCAACTCAGAATCGCTCGTGCCAACAAGTACTGCTTTGGACTGAGTAGGCAATTCAGGAGTAAAGTCCTCTCTCGACGTACGAAAACCACGCTCTATAAGTCACTCATCATGCCCGTGCTGGTATATGATGAATTAAAATACAGCGGATCAACTGGCTTGACCATGTCGTTCGAATGGACACCGACGTCCCACCTCTGAAAGTATTCTCGCTTCACTTGGCATTTCCAATTGGCGTCAGTTGGCCAAAATCGCTTTGGCGGTTACAGCGCCAAATAAGAAGAAGAAGAAGAGAATAGATCTATAACTTATCAGTAACACAGTGTTATAATCCCAACGAAATCCCTGATGGTGGTACCGGGAGGGGAACGGTAGGAAGTTTAGTTTGGGTTACAAGTCTCACACTGACGGGGTTAGGCTTTCGATGCTTCCTCCTCGTAAAATAAACATGCTCAGTAAAAAGTTAACAATTTAAATCGACGAATAGTTTTATATCAACTTTTGTGAACATCTGTTTATTTGTTTTTTGTACAACATATTTACCTCTATTGGTTACAATAATTTTAAGCTATAATAAAAATTTTTTTAGTAAGTAAGTTATTGGTTTTGAGTTTTTTTTTTTTACCCCCCCCCCCCCTAAATTTCGTTCTGGCTACGCCCATGGAGACCGGTCTTCCGAGGCCTCTTCAGCAGGTATAAAGCGAAGGACGCGAATTTAGTACGGTCGGAAGGCCGCTTTTTGTTGTTGGAATTTTTTAATAAACCCATATTTTTTGGTTACGAGCAGGGTGGCAAAAACTCGGAGTTCGAGCGAGCGAGCGAGCAAACTCCTACTCAATGCCCCGCAGACAACGAGGCGCTCGCAGCTCGTACTCGTAGCACCAATGAGGCGAGGCACGAGAATTTTGGCTCGCCAAACGAGCGAGCGCTGCTTGTATATATGTAAAGTATAATATTAGGGCAGCATTTAAAACAACAAATAAAATTTATTACATAAATACATAAGCATAGATTATGGAATGAATTATTTTTTAGAGTTATATTCATACATGTGTACACACCAGAGACCGGCATCGAGTATGATCGCGCCGTCTCGATCATCATCCCCTAAATTTGGTACATGTAAACACGATCGTCGCCAGCTATGCGGGCATGTACGAGATGCAACATTCTATTTTCGTGTTTGTGTAGTTGGCATGATTGCTGATTTGTATTTTTGTGTATGCGTCGTGGCGGAGGCTCGTTACTGCATGCAAAGAATAACACGACAACTAGCAGCTGTTCAACTGATGCATGCAAGGACAACTCGAGTGGCTCGCGCCACAAAACATTTCGAGCCTTGGCTGTGGTGACGGCGAGTATGTGTGATACATATAACATTTCTATACTCGTTCATGCTAACGCCACTTTAGTGGAAGAAGCGAGCATATGTATGTGTGTTGTGGCAATCGTCTTGCACAAACTATGTATCGCGTACGGGGAAACCAACTCGCGGGAATTACCCAATTTGCGGGGAATTTCGGTTTAGCGGGAATGGACAGTTTTTTTCGCGGAGTTTAGTGTGTTGTTTATGAAAAAAAAAGTTAAAGTAACCGAATTAGACGAATATATGTTAATTTTTAACCATAGCGACATTTTTTCCTATCGTTGGAAAGCTGCTGCTTTCGTCACTCGCGCTCTATCGCGCGCTGTGATTCAAAAACAAAACAAATAAGTTGAAAGACGTAACATACATAGTATGTAGTTTTAATTCATATTTAATATATGTATATTGAACAAAAATATTTCATGAGATCCAACATTTATGCTAAATATAAAAAAAGACCTTAAATTCAACGAGTTAAAATCAAAAGCTATGGAAAAACATTTCATTAAACTTAATATAGTTTCAAAAAATCTTATGATCTAGGCGTACAAACTTAAAACTAAAGTTCCAAATTTCACCTTTCTAAAATTCTTAAAATAAATACATACGCATTCAAATTATAAAACAAAGAACACATTTAATGAGATTAAATATTTACAGCAAAGGCATTTTGGCATTGATTTTTTACGATATTCAAAATGTTGTTCATGCAATATTTTTTTCGTTAAGTTTTTTTACACACATTTAGAAGTCAATCTGCAACAAAATCCATGCAAATAAAAAATTTTAAACTTTGAAAAAAAAATAGGGAAAATTCGGCTAATTTTTCCTGAAAATGTAAAATTTTTTAATCATAATACCTAAATTAATTCCAGTACGCAGTTTTACGGCCCATTCAAATTTGTTGTGATAAAAAGCAAGTTTTAAGTTGCTAAAAATTCCCGTTGGTATTTGATATTTTTCGCTCAACGCACTTTTTCCATATAACGAATTTTTTGTATAGAAGAAAATGCGCAACACCGTCAGCGAAAAAATTATCAACAATCAAAGGAATTTTTTAGCAACTTCAAACTTTGTTTTTATTATACATACTAAAATTAGTGAGCCGTAAAACTGCGCACTGGAATTTATTTTAGAAACTATGATTAAATAGTTTAAAAATTTTATAAAAATTTGCTGAATTTTCCTTAATTTTGTCCAAAGCTTTAAATTTTGATTTACTAGGTTTTTTGTGGAATGGGCTCTATATTCATAACAAGCTAACATAAAAATGTTTAGCATAAAAATCAATGCGAATATGGTAAAAAATAAATGCCAAATTATTTTTGCAAGTGACTTTACATAAAGTTTAGATTTCTAAGAATTAAAGTTTTTAAAATAGGAATTTAAAAATAGCAAGCTATCAACCGAGCCTGGCGCTAGCCGGTTCCTTTTCTCTGATATGATATTGCCAGCCAGAGAAAAAGTTCTCTCAGCAGCTGCACTGCTAGCTGGCATTGAATGGATTTGCAACGCTAGTTTCGACAAATGAGGGAACTTTTTTCCATTTTCTTTCCACCACTCAATTACGTTGAAGTTTTCAGTCATTTCAATTGTTTCCTTACTATATCTTTCCACTTCATCTTCAGGTATTTCTATTGTTTGTGAAACAGGTCGCCTGAACAAGTGAGAAAAAAAGAACTGGGCATCGTTGTTAGGAGGCAAAGAGTTGTCAGGAAAGGAACCTGTGCAACTTAAAATACTTTCATCCGAGTTATTTTGATTACCTAAAGGTTGTAATGCCAAGGGAGGTGAAGGAGTGGTCAAGCTTGCAAGTTCATTATCACTAAATTGTGCAGAATTGGGTTGAGAAATAACAGTTCTTTCGTTAATGCGAGAAATGCAAAAGTCCTTTATAACACTTAAGTCATTTTGTTGCATATTTATAGCTGGTGGATATAAGAAGCATGCAGCTTTATGCCACAAACTTAAATTGGCTACCCATATTTCATCAATATTTTGTTTAACCCTTTCTTTCAAAACTGAAATTGGAGCTACATCCTCACTGCTCGGTTCACAAAGACTTTTAATTTTCAACACAGATGGTAAAACAAAGCACAGTGAGGGAGAACTAGAAAGTTGTAATTTCTTAAACACGATTTAAAAATCCTTACATAGTTCAACGAGTACTTTAATTATCGATATATTTATATGTAATAATCTTTGGCTTTGTTCATTTCCATCGAGAACTCTGTTCATTTCTAGCCAATTATCGTATATAGATTTTAGCATTATATAGTGCGAATTCCATCGAGTACGGCATTGGCTTTTTAAAGAAGTAGGTAAAATATGCTGCATGTTAGCTTTTTTTAAATATTTCACAATTTTTTTGCAAGAATCTAAGATGTGTGTCAACTGAGCTGTTTCAGCGAACGATTTATATAATACGTTGGAAAGTAAATGGCTGCTGCAGTTAAGACGTGCATTAT
>NW_023463650.1:9053-13183 GCF_013731165.1 Rhagoletis pomonella | reverse complement strand
AAAAAAGAACTTAAGATCTACTATTTACTTGAATACGTGTAGTGCGAACTTGGAGACTGAAGGGATATAATGTTTTTATAACCAAGTGTTACGCAACGAAATAAAATTTATAAAAGTAAAAATGGCAAATGGTGAAAGGCTCACTCCACTCCGCAAGGGTACATTCGCAAGAGGTTCGAAAATTTAGGAGAGGAAAATAGTGACGACGAGCATTTCGTATCTGAAAAGAATGTGGCCGATAACGAAGATGATGTAAGTCCAGTTGACTCCGATATAGAAGAAATCGAGCTATCGGAATACGACCCGGAAGATCTTGAAGAACTTGACGATATACCGGAAAACTATACTGCCAAAGAAGGAACAATTTAAGCTGCTCCACCACCACAAACTGCCTGATTCCGCACCCACAACATACTCAGGTTTAAAAATATGGACCAGTACGTGCCGAAGAATAATAAATCAGTTGGTCTTTTCAAGAATGCATTAGACAACCGAAGTAAAAGGCCATAAGAAGTCACTATTGATATTAAATTAAACCATAGCAAATGTGGCGTTGGTAACATAGATAAATGCCTTGCAGAATATTCAACCAAACGACCTTTGGCATTTTCCTATAATATTCTGGATGTAGCTGTCTTTACTACGTACATAATTTACGTCGAGAATCGCCCACCCCTGAAGACGTCTGAAATCCGACTAAGATGTTCCTTTATCAATTTGTGAGCAACTGGCAGAACCTGAAATAGAAGTGAGAGCTACTAACAGTCGAAAAACCAGAATACACGCAACATCATTGAAACAATAAACGGCGGTCCTTTGAGGATAATGGATGTTGGTATTTAGGAGGCAAGGAAAAACATTACAGTGCGGGCAGAATAAAAACAAATGGTAATTTTCTACATCCGCCCAACAAGCAAACCTGCATATTGTGCAAAAGACCCGTGTGTGCAGAATATTCTACTAATATGCTGCAATGCTATATCTCGATGTAGTTAAAAAATCAGTAATTTCAATTTATTCATATTTTTTATTTTACAAGTACTGTCTTACTATGATATCATTATATTCGTGCATTATTTTAGGAATTCGATTCGGAATTATATTCTTATATTATTTTAAGAATCTTATTCGGAATAAAGTTTACTTTTCAATAGTATCAACATACATATTTTCATGCGATTTCAGATACATACCCATAGATACCCGGGTATGCAGCTGTTGACGTAAGGGGTAAAAGTCGAAAAATTACCAGATCTCTGGGCCAGATGATCCAATCCCACCCATGGTAATATGACGTAAAACACGTTTGTTGAGGATATCATTATATCTGAAGTCAATCAGGATATCATGAAATTTGTTGTCATACGGTTATGGTTGCCAGACGTACTGATTTTATCAGTACAGTACTGATTTTTCAACTCTTGTACTGATTTTATTATTTTCTTCAATCAGTACGCTAATGTCCTGATTTTTCAAAATTTTTACTTATTTGTACTGATTTTTTTTTTATAAGCGGCCGCTATGTTGTCTGTATCTTATTTTTTGTTTATCGTCTTTTCTCGTTGCTCCATAATCCTCAGGCTCTCTAGAGTATATCTGGTTGCTTCTCTCTTTTGCCGGTCAATAATTTTCGCGGTTGCAAAATCAGCTGAGTGTCCAGTGAAAATACTTTTTGATTTTTTTAAGGTTTTTACGTATCGTTGGAACTTGCTTAAACTGCACTGTAAAAAGTAGGAAGCAAATAATTGAATTGTAGTTGAAATGTTTCAAACAATGTTTGATATGCCCAAGAAATTAATACAACAAGAATATCAATAGTTTTATGGGCATATCGCCGGTCGTTACGTACCAGTTGCGATAATATGATGAGCTTAAATTATTTAAAAAGAAGGCTGGCATTTTTTTGTCGAGTGATGTTACTTATCTCGAAAATATCTTTCAGTTAATTTGAATATTCGAATGGCTTTTGCCTATAACTTAAGCTGCCTGTGGCCGCTGTTGTGTAGTGGTAAGCAGTGCGCGCTTTTACTCATCAGCACCTGGGTTCAAGCCCTGGTCAAAGCAACATCGCAAAAAATGTAGAGGGTTTTTCTTAACAGCGGTCGTCCCTCGGCAGGCAATGGCAAACCTCCGAGTGTATTTCTGCCATGAAAAACAGCTTCTCATAAAAATACAATCGCCGTTCGGAGTTCGTTAAACTGTAGGTCCCTCCGCTTTGTGTGACAACATCAAGGCGCACACCACAAGTCGGAGGAGAAGCTCGGCCAAACGCTAACATATGTGTAGGCGCCAATCTATTATTATTATTAGATAAGGCGATTTTTCGGGAGGCGATAATCGCCTGCAAAAGTTCTTTCTGTCTACTTTGAGGCAAGTGATTTTTTAATCCCCATTTACATGAGCGAGTTTCCTTGAGCTATATTGAATCGCCTAAAAAATCGCCTCATGTAAATTCAGCTTTACAATTCTTTTTTCTCAATTTATTGACATTGTAAAAGAGTTTTGCATACAAGACATAGAGTTAGATACCTACTTTTTTTTAGTAAATTCGTATGGTCTGATTATGGCAACTTAACGTAACTTACAGCTCTATCTTAAAAATTCTGTTAAATGGGTGTTGCTTAGACTGCTTTTACACAGTTCAAGTATTGAATTCAATTCTGCTCGCATGTGGAAGAGAGGGGGTGAGAAGAAAAGGGACGAGTACACATGCGTCTGTACCGTCAAGTCGTTTCAACTTTCTTGCTTTGCTTTTGGCATTTTCGTTGCTTCCCATTTAAAGAACCAAAAACTTGAGTTCAACAGAATTGAAACGTGTAAAAGCAAATAGAAAACACAAAATAGAATGAGCAAGAATTGCTTTCAAGTACTTGAATCGTGTAAATCGGGTGTTATAATTGAACAGCCGAAACTTAACGTAACTTAATGCCACGTCGAAATTTGTTTCATTTTGATTCTCTAAGGTCTACGTTCTGTTAAGTTAAGTTGCCATAATCAGGCTTTTAATCTTTCCATGAGGATATATAGAGGAAGTTCTTAAAAAGTAATACTTTTCCACAGTTTGAAAAAATATGTAAAACGAAGCAACTGATAGGATTTTAAGTAAAAGGTTTGCTTCCTTGCGCAAAGAGAGAAACCGGCTTCTAATTAAAGTTTTTCAAACTGAACTCCAAATTAAAAGTTTCCGTGAATTATTATGTGGGAAAAATAAATTTTGTCGTAGAAATGGTATAGAATTCTTGAAAGTGAATATTTCTCGATCGGAAAACTCTGGTTCTCTTCAGGAGGCTTCAAATAACAATACCCAATTGTCTATTTAACCATTTTTTAATACTAACGATTATTTATTGGTTGCCCCATTGCATTTTTCGGGGTTTTTGGTGGACCTATAAATTATAGTTGCAATGAAAAAATGGTTAAATAAACAATTGGGTATTATTACTGGGAATCTCCTGCAGATAAACAGACTTTTCTGATAGAAAAATATTGATTTTAAACTATTCTATACCATTTCTACAAAAAGTTATTTTTGCCCAAATAAAATTCATGGAAAACTATAGGCGATTTGAACGACCTCTAAATATTTTTTGATTTCAAAATATTAGGTATATTTTTATTAGGGTATATTTTTTTCGGTGTAGAACAAGCCTAGGGGGTGAGAGCATAAAAATTCCGACTTTACTTTTTCACATGCATTTTTGGACCACCCTAGTGTATACTAGGGGTTTGCGCCGACAGGCTTTGCGGCGGCGGCGTGGTCAACTTCAAAAATATTCGGCTTCGGCGACGATGCCGGCTCGTCTGGAAACGCCGTCGCTACTGCTCATAAGGTAGATTTCAAAGAGCCAAGAGGCTACTAATTTTATCATTTCAACTTGTCAGCGTTAGGCATTCGCCATGCCAATTATTCTTTTATTATAATTCTATTTATTTCATTATTGAATTAGTTTTGAATATTGTTACTTCCTACTTGAATTGAAATTTAGAGTGTCTGGCGCTGTTTGATGGGCGAACAGAAGAAGGTCTGAGGTAGAGCTCTAGATACCCGGGTATCGAGCAATGCGAGTAGCTCGATACTCGCTTGAAACTCGTTCATTGCTCAACTGCTCAAATGTTTGTTCAAAATTTTC
>NW_023463650.1:0-6053 GCF_013731165.1 Rhagoletis pomonella | reverse complement strand
CTTATTGTTGTAGTAGGTGTATAAAGAAGTAGTATTGATTTAGTATTGAAAAGAATTGTCTACTGCGGAAAGAAATCGTTAGATTACCAGTATTCGACCCTAATTTAACTGTAATAAACGCTTTCGTCGAAAAATATGTTACCTACATTTTTTCTGAGTTACGCTACTTTTAGAAAAATTAAGGAGATCATATTCTTGTCCAGTGGCCCAAATTATGCAAAAAAAAAAATTTAAAAATGTAATTTTTATTTCGTAAAATTGTGTTTTATACAAGTAGTATTTAGTTCCTTCAAACGATGTATTCAATGTACATACATCATGAAAATTTTGTACAAAATTCCTTAGGCGCCGAAAGCTGCCGCCGCCGCCACCGGCCCGATATTTTCGTAACTCGGAGGCGGCGCGTGAGGAATGACAAAAAACGGCGGCGGTAGCGGCGTGGCTCGGCGGCGTATACCTCTAGTGTACACTCATGTTAAAATAAATAACATTTTAATTTTTTATAAACTATGTTTATATACCAAAATATTGTTAAAAATAAGTACACTGACTTTTAAAGTATCATCTCTTATTTACATTCATAATTTCGCTTTGAATAAAACTTTACTGAAAAGTACTGATTTTTTTAGCATGAAAAAGTCTAACGTACTGATTTCCCGCATAAAAAATCTGGCAACCCAACATAAGGTTAATCCCTGGATCACGAAACATTTATTTATTTAACAATTTGAAGTATAATTTTTGTAAAATGCCGCTTCGAATACAATTAACAAAGAGCTAGAAACTTTACTTTTAGAATTGCAGCCCGAGCCTTTTTTTGGAGAAGATTTTAGTGAATGTACTCATAGCGTCGCTAATGTAAACGAACCAGAAGGTTTTAAGGAAAGTTACATAATTTTTTAAATGTATATATTGAAACTTTCTCAAACCAAAAAAAAAAAAAAATTTAAAATTATCCGACGTGCTGGTAAAAGAAGTTCAAATATTTTGTAATGGAGGGGATAGGGGTTATTATCTTCAAATATCCTATGACTACCTTTTGACAGTTCAGCCAAAAAGTGTTGAGGTCGAAATATGTTTTTCGTCAGTATGTTTTGTATATAACAACTTTATGTCAATATAAGAAGACTCCGCTTTAAATGCTCTTAAGAACACATTTTAAGTGCAATAATAACTACACCGCACAAAAACGGCGTGTGTGTTTTTAACCAGACCCACCTACCAACATGTTTTTCCACCCGCTGAATCCGATTCTGAGATCCGTTTGACTCGTACACTTGGAGTAAATTGCGAAAAAAGTGGCAAACAATTCGCCATTTCTTTATAGAGTTAAATAAACATGTTTAGAGAAATTGTTTCTTTTATATTTTTGGTTAATGTTTTTTTTTTTATTAATTACTAGTCAATGCCCGCTTTCTTCGCGGCGCCTAATAAGATCTTTTGTATTGGACAATACAAAAATAGCGTTTAAAAGCAAAGGTGGTCCTGTAAAGTAAATATTTTAGCTTAAATTGAAACGACTAAAGAGCAGTATCCTCCTCACACATAGGCCAAGAATAGTAGCTCTGATACCATATGAAATACTAATCCCTTGGGATGTCGTGAGTTTTACCAATGGTCTTATTTCCACCTGTGAGATCTCTGCCAGGCGAGCGTAATATTCTTCTATGATCTTGCAACCTCAGCATTGGTCCGATGTACCATGTAAGCCAATAAAAGCCCTTGTAAGGAAACTCAAGAGCACAGATGAGCGCTTTCAGTTATAGTAGGGCCAAGGATCTTCGCTGCCCCACAGGAGGAAAAGTTTCCCGTACATTGGCTAAATGAGTCGTGCGATCTTTTGAATATCGTTCAAATTAAGCCATTACTATACGAACCGTTTTCCTTCTTGGACGGATGTGGTCGAATCTTTCCCTGTCAATTCGCCACTTTTACAATTCGTCCTAATATTTATGAACTGGTTTCCTTGAGTCTTACTCCTGTAATAACAGGAGGGCGTCAGGCAAAGGTGCGCTTACACAATGTTACGGTATTTTAAGCATACTTAAACGCATCCTTGATTTAGCCATCTGAAAAGTAAATTCGTCTCAGATAAATATAAAGCCCAGGCAGACCAAACTCCGTGTGGGTTTCTGAATACCTCCCGTTGCGAATTTTAACGAAATCGATTAATAAATACGACTTTCATAAGTGACTACTCGAGCGCCACCTAGCAGGTCCATTTTTCGCGAACGCGGTAGCTTACATTTAAAATTTGAAAGAAATCGGTTCATAAATACGATTTTTATAAATAATACGAATCCGGCGCCATCTAGCGGATCTATTTTTCGCATACATATTTTTCATAATGGAGGTAGTACACATTTTGAGTTTGAGCGAAATCGGTTGTTAAATACGACTTTTGTAAAATACACGACCCTAGCGCCATTTAGCGAGTTTTCTAATTGCCTATAATAGGACCATGTATGCAAGGTATAATCTCTGAAAATTTTACCGAAATCTATCCAGTAGTTTTTGAGTTAAGTCAGAACAACGAAAACGGATATTATATTACATACATACATAAAAATATATATGTATGTATAGATATAGATTACTTTCAAAAGTACCTGGTATTTACATTGTTATTTGTGATGTATGCGTTTCTCATTCACATGTTTTTTAAATAAAATTTAGAAAATGTTTAAGCTTTGTCTGATTTAATAAACATGTGGGTTTTACAATCAGTTTATAGTAAATTTTAAATATTTTGATATTTTTATTTCATGGTATTTATGTTTAAATGCTTTCAGATATTGAATTTTTACTCATATTCATAAAAGTTATAACTAAATGTTAGTCCCGATATACATCGCGATATCCCGGGATTAAAAAATATTCCGAATCCAGGGATCACAATTTTTTTCCCTATCGTGCTCGCAACGGTAGTTTCGAAGATTTTTGTACTGGATTTATGTTTATGCAACGTATGTATTTGGAAAATCCTAACGAATGAATTTTAAAGTTCGTGAAAGAAAATATTCACTTTGGGACCTGTGGGTAACTTTTACGTTAGTTCCAAGGGTATGCCCAGGATAAAATGTAGGAGGGGGCGGGGGGTAAAGTAAGTATACTTGTTTCTTAAAAAATTCTATTTTATATTAAATCATTTTTGCGCTAAAAACAAACTCATCGAATTTTCAGCAAACTTTTCGATTATTTTCTCCTGAATCATCTCGCGGTTTTCGGTAACGAGTTTTCCATGGACGCGCATGAGGCATCGTCCAGAAAGCCGTTATCTCCTGTTGTGATTCTCTGCCAGGTTCTTACTATAAGGGCCAGTTTTTCAGTGCCAGTTTAAACTTAGTTTAAGTAAACTGAGATTAAATTGAACAGCTGGCTGACATTTGATTGGCTGATCTTAGTTTAAACCAGCCAGATCGGGCGTTTAAACTGAGTTTAAACCACGGCCGTGCACTGAAAAACTGGCCCTAATAAGTCTATTAAATGATCGCTTGTGCATGGGAAAGCACTCAAAAAGGGTCACCTCCGGGCTAGAACGAATGTGGTTAGTTTTGAGCTGGTTCTAAGAAGTATAGTAAGAGCCTTAAAATACTGTAATTAAATAAGCACGCATACAACTTTGTAAATAAAAAATACTTAATTTTATGATTAATTAGCTATTTGTTTTGCAATAATTTACTTTTTGAGGCAAACTGTGCTTTAAAATTAGGAACCTAAAGTCTCAGTTATTCCTTCATTTTCTAAAACCGTCATTCTTAAAAATGTTTTATATTTGTTACGTATAATCTGTGCACGGACTTCGAAAAAATTAATATTGGTAGATTTTACATGCAAAAAATGGTAGAAGTTGGTAGATTTAAAAAAAAAACAATATCAGATAGATGTTATTCAAATAGGATAAAACATGGCGAATTCATAAAATATGGTGGTACCAGAGCAGCTGGATTTTCGCCTCGGTGGTTCTTAATGTCAAAATAATGTAATTTTTGTAATTCCTACTGGCATTGTGAGTACATTTTTTTAGTGCAATTTTTGTTTTTGTACTCCTGCTATCACCTAATATGAATTCGCCTTGGGATAAATTGTATTTTTATATAAAATAACAAAAATGTATTTCAAGTGAATAACATATTCAACAAAAAATCTATACCTACATAAAACTGGGTCCGAATCACGGCAGCCTTTATAAAATGAAACTTGATTCGAAACGAATGAAATAAGATGATAGCCGTTTTTTCTCCTATTCAATTTGAATTGAAAAAACGAACTAACTACCGAATGCTCAAAAAGAAATTTCGTATAAAACTGGATTCGATGCCCTAATTCGGACCTTGTATTAATTTAATAGGAGGGAGGATCAAACAATTATTCTCCGTCAAAGTTCACTTTTCATTTTTATTTAGGGTGTATTCGATGACAAAATATGTATGTTCATTTGAACCTCTTTGCTTTCTTTCCGCAAGATATTGGTAGATTTTTAGCCTTTGTTGGTAAAAATGGTAGAAAATATAATTTAGCTAAAAAGTTGGCAGATCTACCAATAAAGTGGTAAAGTCCGTACACTGCGTATAATGGGTATTTCTACGATACTTATAATTAAAAATCTAAACTAAGCCGTGTGAAAAATGAGAAAAGCGGTAATATATTTAATGCTTAGAATTCAATTTATTCTAGAAAATTTGTAGGTTTACATCACAGCACACATGTAAGCGTACATGTGTACATAATTGGAATGATAATTCGTGAAAATATTTTTGAAAACGGTTATGAACTAAAAATAATGCTTATACACAGAAATATGAATGGACTTAAAACAATTCAGGTATAGAACTTCAAAAAATTATTCAATATATGGATATGTATATGTATGTATGTGTTGAAACGGTTTTAATGATGATGATGAATGGTTGATTGGTGAGTTATAATAGGGCTTTCGCACGAGGCGATATTTCAGGCAACTTTGCGTTCAACTCATGCAGGGTTGCACGAAAAAAAAAATTGAATGGCTAAATATATAAAAATACTCGCCATAAAAAGGCGTTTGCATTGTTCAACTTTGCATTCTGCTTTTGGTTGAACGGCCTTTCAACTAATCGCTTTCAACAAAGTCGGTCGCCAGCCAACATTTAGCAATTCAACTTTTTTTTCGTGCAACCCTGCGTGAGTTGAACGCAAAAGTTGAACGCAAAATCGTCTCGTGCGAACACCTTTTAAAACAGTGGTCGGCGCTTCATACCCAGTGTTACCAGTAACTGGGTTCATAAAATCCCGTCTAAATACAAACTAAATCCCGTACTAAAGTTATAACAGAAATCCCGCGCTGTAAGTATCTATTATACATAAAATGACTTCGGATGAAAAACACAAGTATGCATATAGATATGCAATATACATACGATTTATATACATTAGGGCGGGGCATTTTTTTTACTGTGCGCGTATTTCATAATAGGATTCTACTTAGCAGTTTGCCGTATTGCGAAAACAGGTTTAGAAGAAAATGTGGAAATTTTTACTGTTGTGCCCTCTGGTGGAAGTTTTAAGGAAAAGGGAAGTGTAGAAATGGATCCCTCATACCAAAAAAAACCCTACAGCATGTTTTTGTACACAATTTAAGCAATTCTTTGCGACACTACACTGAAAATAAAACTTCGTAAAAGTGCTACGAAAAACTTTCGTAGTCTTGGTTTAGATATGTACAATGTACGAAACTTTCGTTCATAATACAAACACATTTTTCACAACGAAACAGGATTTTACGAAGGATTCGTAAATATAACGAACGGACGAAATCTTAAGATTATTTTACGAAACGCATTCGTAAATTACTGAACAAATCTCTGTACGGTTAATTTTGTTTATTGTACGAAGGCATTCGTAATATTTACGTATGGTTTTAAAATTTACGAAATCTACAATTCTGTATTCGTACAATTTACATAGAACAAATGCAGAAACATGTTTTTTAAATTCATACAGCATACGAATATTTTTGTACAATATTCTAAATTACCGGCAACTTAATATTTCATGATATTTTTATGTACCGC
>NW_023463649.1:0-13186 GCF_013731165.1 Rhagoletis pomonella | reverse complement strand
ATTTTACCTTCGTGAGCATTTGAATTGGAAGTCGACATATGAAAATTATCGCCGTCGGCTACTAACTTATTTATGTACATACGTGTGTATCTAACTAAAGACTTGAATGTAGAATTTACTCTATTGTTAAGGTACATAAATTGGCATTTGATGGTTTTGAGTACCTTAAGTGGATACAATTTATTTATTTTTTTTTTTTTGGTTTATAAGCGTTTTATTGTAAAATATGCAAACATGCATTTTAACTCAGAAGTGACATATCTACAATTTATGTATGTAGGTATTTATATGCAAATATACATATGTATATGAGTATGTTATTACTTAGACTTGAACTTGATTAATATTGGCTTTGATTACACTGGTCGACGGCCAAAATTTACCAGAGACGCCGTTATGAAATTCGTATGTAAAATCACCCCCTGATTCCGAAAATCAAGGTTATTTTTAATTCTATGGTACCGTTTTTGAGATATTTGCAATTTACCGTTTTTGCAAAAAAAAAAAAAAATTGGGTCCACTTTATCATATATATCTCAAGAACGAATTAAGCAATTCCAAAACG
This sequence comes from Rhagoletis pomonella, assembly GCF_013731165.1. Classification (NCBI taxonomy): domain Eukaryota; kingdom Metazoa; phylum Arthropoda; class Insecta; order Diptera; family Tephritidae; genus Rhagoletis; species Rhagoletis pomonella. The sequence goes on along the minus strand of NW_023463649.1, from coordinate 12,621 downwards.
GTTTGAAGCTTTTAAAAGGTAATAAAATTTTCTATAAACTGTGCATACAACACTTTTTGCTAGGCCCTGTAGATTCAAAGATAACGAACAATCATTACCGATTTTTTCAATTTTTTTTGTAAAAATATAAAAAAAATTGTACTTTGCGGGGAAGGATCTCGAAAACCTTTTATTTTTTGCAGATTTTTTTTTCTCCCTAAGCTCTGTTATATTACAAAAAAAAAATAAGGTATCATCGAAGAAAATCGATGCAAAACTACGTAAGTTATAAGCGATCAAATAAAATTATTACCTTTTAAAAGCTTCAAACCGTTTTGGAATTGCTTAATTCGTTCTTGAGATATATATGATAAAGTGGACCCAATTTTTTTTTTTTTTGCAAAAACGGTAAATTGCAAATATCTCAAAAACGGTACCATAGAATTAAAAATAACCTTGATTTTCGGAATCAGGGGGTGATTTTACATAAGAATTTCATAACGGCGTTTCTGGTAAAGAGAAAAAGTTGAAATTTGTGGTCCAGTGTTATTTGATATGTATTAATGAAACTCTAAAACGCGACGAGTATATGACGAGTTTATTTACAATGCCAAATATGACTGCATATATACGGACAATGAGCCTTTTTCCAACGAAAATAATATCAACCCTGTAAACCTAATATATATATAATGCCCCACACAATGAGACCGGAATCCGACCGGAACCGACCGCGGTCCATAACCGGCCAGAAGGACCTTGTAACTTAGCATGTGGGGTGTTTTCCCAGCGCTCGCTGAGCCGACAGTAAGCCCATCTGTCCAGCAGCTGTGCGCAGGTTGCCAACGGAACTCCTATGCCCTCCCTGTCCGAAGTGATGACCTCGAGGGTACGCTGCCTAGCCAGTTTATCGGCCCTGCAATTTACAGTGATATCACTGTACCCTGGAACTCAAATCAGCTTGTTCTGGAAGTATTCCGAGGCAGTTGAGATAGAGGTTAGGCATTCCCGACCAGTTTTAAGCATACCATTAGCGATCCTAGCACCCTCAGCGTAGATATTTGCCCTCCTTTTCGACAGTACATTGGTGCATAGCCGATAGCCGATTGCTGCCTCTTTTATGGCGGCCATAAAACAGCAAATTATTAGATTTTTCATTTCAAGAATAACTTTTAAATTTAATAAATAAGTATAAATTTAAATCAATAATTACTATACAATTAAATTTCCAATTTATTATAAAATTTTAGCCCCATATTTTATTTTTCAAATTTTCTATAGTTCTATTTTATACCACGGTAGCGCTGTTTCTGAAATTTTTACATGTCGTGAATGATAGTGCGGAACGAGGAGTTCAATCAGAGTTTAATCTATAACGAAGAACATAAACAATATTTATTACAGGTTGTGCAATGCATGCATGGGAAGCAATTTCTGGATGTTAAAAAGTAAAGATTAATATTACCACCAACTCAGAAACGAAACTAGTATTTATTATAAAACAATTTCAAATGTACATATATAAAATCATGTCATTTGTAATTTATAAGCAAATCACGTTAAAATCTAGTAATTTCGCATTGTAAAATCTGTCAATAAATTAAATAGAAATGAAATAATTTGTCATAAAACAAGAACCAAATGAAGAAAAAAAGATTTTTCATTTATTTGGGCCCCACTGTTCAGGATATTTGAAAAAATGCCTAAAGGCATAAAGTACAAACCACACACTCGTACGTACAGGTGCTATAGAAATTATGAAAGAAAATGTGAACGTATGTACTTGGTTTATGTGAAGTAATTTGATCGAAACAAAGTAATTTATGCTGTAATGTGAACATAGTTTAAGTATAATAAATATCGTCTTAAGAAACCTTTAATGTAAATTATTATTAACATATATCTTTCCAGCTTTATTGCTTAAAAACTGTTGATCGGACGGCATTTGCTCAGCTGTACACTCATTTTTTCCCAAAAAAAAATTTAATACCGCAAAATCGAATTGAACCCGCAAAAAATATTTTCCGTGTTATTTGTATAGGAAGCTGAAATTTTGAAAGACCTAAGCCTGTGATTAACTTAATTTGTGTTTTTTTTTTCAAACCGACGAGAAGGTTACCAATTCATCGGAATTTTTATTTTATTTTTTTTGTATGTTACTGCATAACTTTGAACCACGTTAACCGATTTCTATAATTCTTTTTTAAAGGAAAGGTGTTACCTCACAGGTGTTCCCATACTGATTTGGTTTTAACCCGATCATTGGATCATGAAGAAATTAACGATAATCTTATTTTTTTTTTATCAGAATTGAAGTCGGTTTTGTTTTTTGCTTAAGAATTACTTGTTATTTTCTATGAAGTATCAAATTTTCAGGTCCCACAGAGGAAAAAATATATATCGCATAAAAATGTAACACCCTAGTGTACATATCCATACATATGCGGCAGTTTTTGGGGACAGTAACGCAAAGAATTATCATAATCAATTCATCAAAAGTGGACCAATGTTTTAATAATTGAAATATCATAGCATTCTGCCAGATACAATGTTGTAAGTAGGGATGTCAATTTTCGGGTTTTGTCGATCCCGGGTTTTGGGATCTGAAAATACAATCCCGGGATCCCGGGATTGTCCCGAAATTCAGGCAAAAGTGCAACACATCTGTGATCATCCTATCATAGTATTTTAAATCAGATTGATATAACAAAAAAAGTACAATTTATTGTAATTCATTTACATATTTATTAAGGCGATAAATCAGTATTTTCAATCAACAAAAAACAAACATAAAATTTGACAAACAAATATGTATGTACATATCCTAATTAATTTATAACATAGTTTTTGTACTACAAGTACAAATGCATATACGGTCACTCACAGAAATATTTTGCATAGATTTTTTTTTTGCAATATTCAGAATATTTTTCATGGTATTTTTTTTTGTTAATTTAAAATAAATATATATGTATGTACAATTTTGAAGTTGCGAAAACATCCCGTCGACATTTTATATTTTTTTTTGCTACAAAAAAATTCGTTATAAGGAAGAAAATGCCCAACATCGTCAGTAAAAAAAATTCAAAAATCAAGGGAGTTTTAGCAACTTTAAAATTGCACTTTATTGTATTAAATTGAATGGGCTATAAAACTGGATAATAGAATTTTTTGTAAAAATTATGATTAAAAAGTTTGATATTTTTATGATAATTTGGTGAACTTAAAGCAACTTTCTCTAAAGTGTGAAATTTTGATTTACATGATTTTTGTTGTAAAATGAGCTATATATTTTTTTTAATTAACAAAAAAAAACCATGAAAAATATTTTGAATATTGCAAAAAAAAATCGATGCAAAATATTTTTGTAAGTGACAGTATTTGGTACAGCAGTGACTGCCTATGTAACTATATAAAATTTTTTGAATTGCGGTTTGAGATCAATTTAAGATATTATCAGTATATTTAAGTAATAATAAAACAGTTAACACTTTTAAGTAACCTATTCCATTTCGAGCGAAGCAAAATGATTCCTTCTTTTGATGGTAATGCGATCTTAAAGAAATTATAGCATTAAGGGTTGCAAAAAATTTTTAATTTGCCCTTGAGAGGGGATATTTGTGATAAAAATTTAATTGGATAACAAAAAAATTGTTTCCATCAATCCCGGGATTTAAATCGACTAATCCCGGGATATTCGGGACTTAAAAAAGACCGGGATACCGGGATCCCGGGATCCCGGGATTGACATCCCTAGTTGTAAGCCATCGCAGACATGCTGAAAATTTAAAAATGCTCACTGGCTGGATCATATTACACATCCATTTGTACATATGTATTACGTATGGACATATAAATATATGTGTACGGCAGATATGTTTGATGGTTTGCATTTAAAAAACTTTATGATGAAGCAACATATAAAGATGCGTCCGAAGTTAGAAAAAATTAATAATTGCATGCAAAAGCTGTTGGTGAATCTTTATGGATGCATTTGTTACGAATGCATGAACACATATATAGATATGTACACATTTATTTGTTCATACCAACATATCTAAGCACATTTACGTCATTCATACAGTGTTGCAATGTGTGCCGACCTATTTCAAGTTTTATAAAATAGTTCACCGGCGGAGCAACAACAACACTGAAAAAGCGATCGACAATACAAAACAATTGAGTACAAAATAGCACAATGTTTCTGTGGGAACCAGAAAATATGATAAGTCTATAAATCCTTAGCTATAAAACTTAACTGACGATGATGAAATTAATATCTTCCATATTAAAATTGGCTAAATATTTCTTTTACGATTTTTTAACAGTTTCTAATAGTTTATGAAATTAAACTACTCTTAAAAATAAAACCAATAAATAACAGAGTTGTTACGATGAATAAACAATTGATACACCCAGACGGAAAATGATTTTTATGGGAAGCCTTTTTATTTCAGAAACGCACTAGGAGATTTGTCGTTGCTTGCCAAAGGGTGACCGCTACTATAAACCAGTAATCGAACCTGTGTTTCACTGTGTTCAAGTATACAAATATAAACTCTTCTGGCTCTACACATTTAATGCATTGTTTTTCCAATTTGTATATACTTTCCAAATAATCACATTCCTCTAGGTCCCGGAAGAACGATTTTTCCAGCGATGGCCTTGATGCAACCGATAGCTTTCTATGTTAAGACGAACTAAAGTGGTTAACAAAATTTAGTATACATACATATATATTGGGGCGGCTTAAAACATACATCCTTATAACAATGTCTACTCAAATGACCCAGTCTATTCATGAGTTTATCTTGGAGATCCCCCGAACCATATAATTATATGATCCTGGATATTTGTTTAGATCGGGTTAGACATTTTACTGATTTAGGCTTCACGATGCAGATCCTAGTTCCTATGAGTTTTTTAAAACACTTGCAATCCTATGGCTGCTTTTAAATTTTCATGATAATTATAATTGATGTAATCTTAACCATACACTTTTTTTAAATTTTTAATTAATGTAATGGTCCTTCAGAATTAATAATTTCTGGCGGCTAAAATCGAAAATTTATATTAAAATGGCACTTCATGAAGCTCTTTAAATCTATTTTAGCTTTTATGAATAAATAAATAACACAGGGCGACACTGATTTTGGTGCGGCAAACGTTAAAGCTGTTTTTTATAGACTGTTTTGTGATGATTTCGAATCCGTAAGTGTAAAAAGATTCCATCAGCTCGAGATTTTGAGATGAACAAGGTCAAAGTGTCAAAAAATCGCGTTTTTTTGTAATATTTGCAAAACTCTAGCAAAGCGACAAATTAGAACATCCCACTAAGACTTAAATAAAAAGTAGAACTCTCGATTCCTATCCCTGAAATTACTATCCCTGCACCTTGACCTGATGGTCGCTTATAGTCATTTATAGCATGACATTAAATTCAAACATACAAATTGTGTACGTCAACTCAGAACTCCGTTTTTCGGCTTTGTAAGAATCGGACCGGTTAGTTCACTAAAGGACCCAATTCTCCGGTTCCAGTACTTCGGCTCTGTATATCACTACTCCTTAGCCAGATAACATTTTTTTGTTAAGGCAACTAGAGACATAATGGCCGCTCGGTTTGTAAAAAAAAATTGAGATTCGGTCTTTGTAGCAGTGCCATGTACTTATGTGTGAAAGTCACTCATCGGCCATGGGCCAATTTGGTAATATTTTTGTATTGAAAAAATTGTTCCTCCAGCAAAATAGGTAAAAAGTTATTCTAAAACACTGAAACAAAACTTCTGGATCACATACTTATGGATTATTCGGTTGTAATGTTAGGTCTTTGAATTAGCTAACTTGAAACAAATAGATTACACAGTTGATAAAATTAACTAATCGCTAGCAATAATTTTATTGGAGAAAAAGTTTTTTCAATATATCTACCTATGTATTAACATCAGTTTCCGAAAAATGTGTATTGATTTTCTCAAATCAATTTGAACTAAAGATATGTGTGTGTATATGTAACATCTTTATATTTACTAGAAATAATGAAATTAATTAATTATTAATTAATTTAAAAAACTATTTTTTTCTTAAATTTGCATTGCTCAGTAGCTTTGGTATCGTATTTGCAAGCACACGTACTATGTATCCAATATATGTACATATGTATGTATGTATATATGTACGCATTTCTGAACGTGACTAAAATTAATAATCTTTATTTGTTTATTCCAATTTCAATGGGTGAAAGTTCTTTAACCTACGAACACAAAGAATACAAAATCTTTCGCGTGGAGAATAATGTCATGTCAATATACATTAAAGTATGTAAATGTACATCTGTACTAGTATATAAATATGTTAATTGATTCGTTATTTATCTTACGTTTCACAATTCACTTTGTATTCACAAATTCTTATATGCTCAAGGGACGCATGCGTTTACATATTTACATAAATTGATAGCGTTTTCTTTTCTCGAAAAAAGGCTGCACTTATTCTGCCTTGTGTTAGCGCTGTCACATTTTCATGTTCTTTTCTCAGCCCTTTCACAAGGCGTCGTGTTCTTTTCTCAGCAGGTTGCGCTCTGATCCGGCGAAAGTGCTGCCTTTTCTGCCCTGAAATAAACGTGAGGGTGAGAGTTGCATGGTTGATTTTTAATTTAATCTTGTAGAAATGCAATTATTTTCCCTATCAGAAATAAGTGTTTTGCTTTAAAATTGTTAAAGACTTACTTACAGGCCAAGTGAATAATTCAGCTTTATTAAGTTCTATAAATAAATTGTGATGGAGTAGTATATTTTCTGTTTCATTCTCATATAAAGAACGCAACATTTTCTCAGGTTTCAGGGCAACGCAAAACAAGAGTTCCCATATAAAAGGGCAGAACTTTTTTTGAGAAAAGAAAACGCTATCATAGCCTCAAGGGGCGCATGCGTTTACATATTTACATAAATTGAGTCTTTGGTTTCTTTGCTAATTGAATTTCGCGCAAATGAGATTATTTTCATTTAAGCTATATCACTTTTATATAACTTTTTATATATAACTTTCTATATAACTTTTTTTGAGAAAAGAAAACGCTGTCATATCCTCAAGGGGCGCATGCGTTTGCATATTTACATAAATTGAGTCTTTGGTTTGTTTCAGGGACCGCAAATACCGATTAGCCTTTGAAATTTCAACTCAAAAAATCACACGGAAAGAGAAAGGCTACGTGCATAAGGAGTAAACCAATATATTTCTTCTTACTCGGAGTACCTTCGGCGGCACTGATTTTTATTTTTTAATTTTTACTTATAAAAATCAAGTTTAATCATTATATTTTGAGTTTTATTTTTTACTCATAAAATAATCGTTATGTTTTGAGCTTTATTTTTTGCTCGAAATAATCGTTATGTTTTGAGCTTTATTTTTTGCTCGGAAAATAACCGTTACGTTTTAAGTTTTATTTTTACCTCGGAAAATAATGGTTACGTTTTAAGTTTTATTTTTTGCTCGGAAAATAAAACTTAATTTTTGCGTATGCGTATGTGCATGCGTGAATAGACAGGGGGCGGCTGCATTGAACCTTTAACGCCACTGTGGAGTGGGTAATGAAAATGCAGATACCATCGCAGAAACAAAGCGAACCACATTTCTAAAGAAAAAGTGCAAAAAGCGCATACGCATACGCAAAAATTAAGTTTTATTTTCTGAACAAAAAATAAAACTTAAGAAATAACGATTATTTTCCGAGCAAAAAATTAAACTTAAAACGTAACCATTATTTTCCGAGCAAAAAATAAAACTTAAAACGTAACCATTATTTTCCGAGCTAAAAATAAAACTTAAAACGTAACCATTATTTTCCGAGCAAAAAATAAAACTTAAAACGTAACCATTATTTTCCGAGCAAAAAATAAAACTCAGTTAATAACGATTAAAAAGTGATTTTTATAATAAAACTTATAACCGTTACGGTCCCTGGTTTCCTTGCTAATTGAATTTCGCGTAAATGAGATTATTTTCATTTAAGCCATATATGAGTTATTAGATGAAAATAAGCAAAAAAAAGAATTAGGAAGTGATTCTTATGTAAACATTTTGGAAATTCAATTGCATTGAATTGAATTGAATTTGCATTCGCAAATATACGAGTATGCGTGTATGCATGTATGTATGTATATGTAAGTCATTAACCGATGTATTGAGTTTGGTTGGGGGCACGCCAGCCATACGCCTTTCATACTCATACCAGCATTCGTTATATTGGCGTACAGAGTACATTGGCAAATTTTTTCTATGTTTTTATTTTCAACTTTTTAATGTAAATACATACTTTATTTATTTTCGTATGTAGTTGTGTACTCTGCTATTATAGCTTTTGTTTCTACGCTATATGTGCATTAATCTCAGTGTCGGCCGCACTCATACACAGAGAAAAATATGATCTAAAGAAACAAGAAGTTTATATCTATGAAAAGTTTCTCGCTACATCTAAAAAAATAGTGTGTTTCACAAAAATGTTTGAGGTATGAAGTTTAAAAAAGTTGTTGTTTGGAACTCAACATCCAAATCAAAATCACAGCAATGATATTTTTTCTGTCTCTGTATGTCATTGTAAGGCTTTCAATATTAGATATGTTACTTGTCACACAAAAATTACCAGGGTCCGAGAACAAAAGGTATATCTAATCGAAACTAAATGCCGTTCTCGTATTTTTTCCTCAAGAACGCCGTAGAACCCAAACCAAAATGAGAAAAAACCTTCGGGAGTGTTTTAAAAAGAACGAAAGTGAGAACAAAACTTTCGAGAACGTTCTCAACGGGAATTATATAAGAACAAAAGCCTGATTAACAAAGATAACCAAATGCGAAAAATATTTTCGGAAAAATTTCTTAGAGAACCAAATGGAAGCAAAAGTCTCCGGAAGAATAAAACGGAAAGAAAAGTCTAAGGAAAATTGTTCCGGAGAACAATCTGGGAACTAAAGTCACAGACCTTTCTGACAGAGAAACAAACAGGAACAAATCTTTTGTGAACTTTTCGCGAAGAATGGAAGCGATAACACAATTTGTATCTTAGCGTTCCATTACTTTGAATATTAAAATTATTCAACCGAAAAAAGAACTGAAAGATAAGACACGAACTAAGTTCAAAAATCTTTTGATCTCCAGCAGAATGTTTCCCAGATTATTGGTTTTAAGTATGACATCTGCGAATGGGTGGATGCTGTTAAATCGCCTTTATATTCTGCACCGTGAAGAAGAAATAAGGTTGTCTTATAAGAGTTTACCTTGATCTGAACGATGACTTAAAAACCAAATGTAATTTGTTTGCTGTGGAAAGGAAGTTTTGCCCCATTGGTTTGAGGCGTCACCGACAGACGAGCGCAGCTCAAAACAGCTCCGGCTCGCGAGCATAGGCTCTGGCCGCCGCTGATTTATTTATTACAAATATGCATGCACGTATGTATATACATATGTGTTTTGCTAATGTTTCCCACAGACAATGTGCTGCGGAAGTAAATTGTCGGCGCGACACAATCGACAAAAAGTATTGTGTGTCGACATTTGCACGGTATTCAACCGATATACTGTTAGATATGTTAGTCTTTTCATGCATAGGCATACAACACATGCAGCTACTAGTGCAATCAATCTCGGCATCCAGAATCCCGATATACCGAGATCACGGACACATTTCCATGCAACGAAATCCCGGAATTACAGCTCCGGGATCCCGAGGTTTTTACTGATTCATTTACAGAGTCAAGCTTCGGGATTGAATGCTCTACATTGCATAAATCTATGACCGGAATGAATTTAATGAGCGCACACTTTGCATAGCAGCGATAATAATTCATCGAACTGAATGTGCAACATTTATGTATGTGCAAACATAAAACACACATATTAATATGTTTACAATGTAAACTGCATTGGCATGTACTAGGGATGTTGTGAATGTGGAATTTTAGACATCCGCGGATGCGATGTTTAGAAGCTAATACGGATGTCAAATATTTTAAACAAATAATTTTGGTGAGTACATTAGGTGATTTAGGTAAATAAAAAATGGAAAAGTTAGTAATTTTTGATAGTGTTTTTTTTTTTATTTATTACTTAGATTAAAAAATTGGAACATTGTATTTAAGATAGAGTAATTTTGCTGCCTTTTCCGGTTACAGCCTGTTTCCTAACGGGTCGTAAATCAAACCTGTGCACTAAGTAACTACTCGCTGGAGGCGACAAACTTGAAAAACTTGAAACTTGGCAAAATTGTAAATTCTTTTCGATTGATGCTGCACCAGTTGAGAGACTTTCAGTTATATTTTTTTTTTATTGCGGTGCAATAATTCCTTTTTGAGAATTGCATCGGGGCTGCAAGTGTCGTATGTGTCCTCCTGACTTTCATCTTCACAATCTAGCATCATGGCAAGATCGTTGGTTAAACACCGTTGTGTTCCAATTTGGAGAACCAATTCTTTTGTATGTTTCAGAATTTGGAGAACCTGTTACGTCATCAGCGTTTTTCTATTATAGTTTTTGTAATTCATTTTTAATCCTGTCTTCTGTGACTGGTTTGAAAAATGTGTGCTTATAGCGACGTTGAGGATATGGCAAATAAATTGTTATTTTCTAGGAATTAAAATTTCGAAGAAAATTCTGTTTTGAAAGTTGTGGCTGCCAGCTGAATTAGTTTAAAATCTTGTTATTTTGTTAAAAAGGTACCCCGCTTTTTATAATAATTTGAATTATTGGAATCACGACCAGTAATGAATAGCTTGTATATTTGGTTTTTTTATTAGTTAGTTGAGCTCAGCTTTTCCTAGTTGCAGGCAGTCACAATTAATTACTCACCGCTGACGGTACCATAACCCATCAAATCCGTCTTGTAGTTCTATTCCATGCGCTCAATGTGTTTTGATATATTTTTTGAGGCGAATGAACGCAAAAGTAGAAAGTAGTAGAAAAAACTAGCGATTAACGTAGCATCTCCACAGGCAAAAAATGTTGGCTAAAATTTTTTGTTTGCCAGATACACGTTTAATCAGTGCACTAGGGATGTCAGTGGCAAAAATACATGGATGTTTTTCTTTGATTCGATGCATCGAAATGTACATCGATATTTTTTCGATGCATCGAAGGGCATATATCGATGCATCGATTTGCAAAGGAGTTTTCAGATGATGTTTCACAACAAAATATGTTATTAGCAAAAGTGTAGAAAATTTTAAATAAATTACTGCAACTGAGCTTTCTAACGGAACTTCTTACAGCCATTTAAATTTTTTGGCCAAAGTCACTTCTTTTTTTTTTGAACAATTGAAAAACTGGAATGACGGTTCAATGTACCGTAGATGCCAGTTTTCAAGTTTTCAAAAAATATCGATATATCGACTATTTATACATCGAGTGGAAAATTTTCGATGCATCGAAGCAAAACATCGATATTTTCATTGCATCGATGTTTTTCCGACATCCCTACAGTGCACTTGCACAATATTCGCATTCGCAAAAGCTCCGCATTGATTATTGCGAATGCGAATGCGAATGTTAAAATTTATGCGGAAGTTCCGCGGTTGCGAATGCGAATATTCGCAGCAACCCTGGTATGTACATAGATGAATTCAATAGTATTATGCATTCATACATATGTATATGCATGTATTTTCAAAATGCCAACAATTTCGTGCTTTATGTCTTAGTTTGTTGGTATGTCGCCTAGTGAGCACTAAGCTTGCGAATTCTATTGCCCATTGTAGATTTTTTAACCTAAATGTTAGCATGCCGCAAATTGCGCAGCCAACAGCTCTATCGTTTTTTTTTTGGGGTACTTAACGACAGCGACTGTTTTAGAATCTTGTGATGCTGGCGCAAATCGAACAACTATTTTCGCGGCGCTCTCTACTTTACTATGCCGGTGTGCCGTAATGCATTTTGTAACCATTGTTTAATAGAGTAAATTGAATGAAAAATTTAGTGCGGAAGTGGCGCATTTATAGCGTGCAAAAAAAGTTAGATTTTATTGTCACACGGCAGCGGCAGCACGGCTTATGGGTGTGTTTGCTTGGGAAATAAGTTTTTGAATGTTATTTTATAACTATTAAGTACACTTACCTGTCATAAAAGCAAGTATCTAAATATCCATACGCAACTTTCACTGCATGTTACTTAGTGAAAAAGATTTGAGCGCAATTAAGAAAATAAGCGGTAAAAATTTTGCAGACACGAATGGTAGACATGATTCCTCCGGAACTCTGACAGATAAAAGCATATCCGCGCGAGAATACAGCTTCGCCATATGCTATATGAAATGCAAACTTTCTACCCTCCTACTTCTATCATAAACTTTTCAAACTGATCCGTTACTACATATTTCATATGCGCTGTTATAATGGTGCAGTGATTTTCGTTCCTTACTGTACCAGAAATGTGCTCTAAATGAGAACTTTCTCGATATCTGCATTGTAGCGTAGAATTAGAATAGCTTCGAAATCAACGATCACTTTTTTAAGTGGAATATGCAAACATTAAAGTGCCTCAACAAAAAAAGCTGCGGGGTTTTCACCGGCATAAAAAAATTGATTATTTAAAATTATTTAAATTAAATTAAAAATTGGTTAAATTTTATTATTTATTGTTTCTTATTGCATGTATGTA
>NW_023463648.1:0-13186 GCF_013731165.1 Rhagoletis pomonella | reverse complement strand
CTACACTGCTATCTTTGCGGTTTCGCTTTTACTACGGAATTTTATTGCATTTGCACTCAAATGCAAAAAAACTGACAGAAAATGGAGATAAAATGAGTGTGACGAACAGTTAATCTAAAACAATTTCAAATATTTACATACACACTTGCTGGAGTGATAAGATTAAATTGCGCGCAAAGTGAAATGCAATTTTTGGGAAAAGTTACGATGCAATTTTGTTGCAAAAAAAAATATTGGGAAAAAAATTAAATTTCAAAAAAATATACATAAGTACCTATATAAAACAAAATGTAATTAGGTGTGCGTTTTCAAAAACCGCTTGTGTATCAGAGCAAACACACAAAGCCACATACAGACATACATTCATGCATATGTATGTATGTTCATGTATAGATACCTAATAAGATAAAAGCTAAAATTGCAAAAAAATATTAGATACTGAAGACCTCCATCACTAGACCATTAGAGCACGAGGTGACCAAAACACTAGGCGCTTAACATGGCGGGGATGAGTAACAGCTTGTGTGTTTGGAACAAAAATGGAAAACACAACATTAACAGCCACTACATATCAACTTGTGGACATGCCTAGTTGTATAATAAATTCACATATATGTACATATGTATTTAGTTGAAAACCAGTTTCTTTTGAGTAGCAGAATTGTAATAGTGATCGGTGTATTTGGAGAAATAGTCGCACTCACTAAACTTGATTGTTTGCGCTAAACCCGACTGTCAGGTATTTGTTCGGAAGACAAATTATACTCGCATACAAATATTGGCACAAATCGTACGCAAGCTTATAGTACAAATATGTATTAGTCATCATATTCCAACATTGTAGGCGAATCATTAACTGCAATGCGGGCAGACGAAGCAAATTGATAGACTTGACATGCAGCCAACACACATACATACTACATGCATACAAAAATACAGTCAGCGCCGAAAATTTGAATACTCTCAAGTTTTGAAGATTTTATTTATTTATATTTTCCATACAAAATTTTAATTTTTTTTTTTCAAATAAAACTCGGGGGGAAAATTCAAGAAATACCAAAAAATGTGCATCAAAACTTTAAACTTCTCAATTCGATTTCTTACAAAAATTTTAGGCATGCAGTTTTTTAGCGCATTCAATTCTAGTTTAATAAGGTGCAAATGTCAAGTCTGTAAAAATTACCGTGGATTTTTGAGATATTTTTGTCGATTTGTTGCATTTTCTTCCATACATCATATGAACAAATCCTTGACAAAAAAATCTCAAAAATCAACGGCTCCCTTTAGAGGTTTGAAGTTTGCACCTTAATGTACCTACCAAAATTTGATGGGCTACAAAACCGCATAATCAAAATTCTTCTAAAAAGCGAATTGAGAAGTTGAAAATTTTGATGAAAATTGTTTGGTTTTTCTTGAATTTTCCAGAGTTTTATATGAAAACAAAAAAATTTATTTTGCTGGTTGTCGCTGTGGAATGAACTATATTTTTATAAGAAAAATATAATAAAAAAAAGTAAAATATTGTATTGAAAATAAGTATAAATAAAGAATCGTCAAAACGTCAGAGTATTCATATTTTTGGCGCTGACTGTATGTATTTACTAAGGTGGCGGTCGAGACAACCACAGTTATTCGTACCTTTCGCATCGATCAATGATGACTCAATATTTGACGAAATTATTTTGCTATGTTGTCATTGTGAAGGCAAATTTTTTGAATTCATATTACACCAGTGGTATTTGCAAACACATACATACGTACATATTATGTACGTAAATATATGATATATAAAAAAGAAAATTGTGTTGAAAACGAGCGGATAGGAAAATGACATTCGCATTAATTGTAGAAACCTTATTTTTCATGATCTGCATATTTCTATTGCAGTACACACGTGACCCGGTGGTGTATGGTTAACAGTGCGCGCTGCTACCACTCCGCAGGGCCTGGCTGCTTGAAGCCCTGGTCAAAGCAACACCGCAAAAAATATATAGAAAGGTTTTTTTCTTAACAGCGGTCGCCCCTCGGCAGGCAATGGCAAACCTCCGAGAGTATTTCTGCCATGAAAACCAGATTCCCACAAGAATACAATCGCCGTTCGGAGTCAGCGTGAAACTGTAGGTCCCTCACTTTTGTGTGACAACATCAAGGCGCTCGCCACAAATCGAAGCCAATCTATTATACACTTATACACGTAACCCCCCAGCCAGATGCTTAAGTATCAAAACAAAAAAGTAACAGAAGCAGTAGCGTGCTATTCGAGATCCAAGGTGGGAATCCTCGGTCAGCGGAATTTTTTAATCAAACATTTTTTTTTTTAATTTAATTTTTAAGTTTTATTATTTTATAAAGAAAAATATATTTTTTTAATTACATTTAATTTTTGACAACTTTTTCCCCCCTTTTTATAATTTTATTTGTTTTTAAGATTTTATTGTTTAATAAAGAAAGATGTTTTTTTTTTAATTTCATTTAATTTTTACAAACTTTCTTTTTTTTTTATAATTAATTTTCCAGACTTCATTGATTAAAAAAAAACAATTTTAATTTCATTTTATTTTCAGGAACTTGTTTTATTTTCTTATCTATATTTTATTTTATTTTTCGTTTTTTAATTTCATTCTTTTTTTTCTATTTTTTCATTCTTTCAAATTTTACTTTTTGTTTAACATTTTTCAAGTTTGATTTTTTTAATTTTATTTTTTAACACATGAGAAAAACCCGTTGACATAACTGAAATTTTATATTACCTATATTTTTTCAAATTTTTATTTTTTTTCTAATTTGATTTTTCTTAACTTATTTTTTTTACAGATGATAAATAACCCGTGACATAATTGAGATTTTTTCATATAAAAATATATTTGGTTCATGCGTTATACGGAAGAATGGTGAATTTTAAAAAAAAAATTTGATTCTTGGATCAACTATGTTAAAAAAAAAATACGGAAAAGTTTATAATGGAAAACCGTTTGTATATTGCGAAAACCCCCAATTACGAATACTTCTGTGAGTGAGTGTACTTATATTTGAGAATGCACTTACACTCGCAATAACATTGCCAAAATCGATTGAACATTACCATCACCCGCTATTAAAATGTGTAATCTTTTTCACCAAAATAAATGAATACATGTAGTAAACTTGCAGGAGTGGCCCTTCTACGACTATTTCCCAGAAATATTTCACCATTACGTTCGTATAAGCGCGCAAAGCTCACTGATTTGCAAATGTGTGCAAGATTTATAGGGGGAAAAATGAAGAACACTATGGATTCAGTGAATTATACAAAATAATAGCACTGTATAAAGTTTCTATAGGAATATGAAATTTGTTGGGGGAAACATGCGAACAGCGAACAGCGAACAACTCAACCAACTCGCAAGTCAACCAAGCGTATGAGTGTGAACATTTGAAAAGTTACAGCGCATAGATACTAAATGAAAGGTAGTATGTAGTCAGACTAACAGCAACAGCATCAAAAAACAATAATAAAAAAATATGGAAAAAGTATAAAAAAAAAATGAAAAAAAATAGAAAATGAAAACTAAAAACAAAAACAATATACATAAAAAACACCAACACACCTGTTGGCTGTCGGCTATGAGGTGCGGCAACCGGCGGATGTTAGTTGGTGGCGCATTTAGTGTAACGTGCTCGCACACTAAACAATTACGCCTCAGCATCACGACGGGCAGTCGACGCAGTCATCGCCAACATAGCAGCGCCAGCCGCCAGCAACAACGAGTTGAAGGCATACAAATGCAGTGAAGTGGAATGGATGATTTTAAATATTTAACGAAGGGTGGTAGGAAAATTCACGTATTCTAGAGTTTATAGCGGAAATAGTGAAAATTCTGAGTTATGGAGGCGGGTTCCTATTTTCAAAATCGTTAAAAATTTTGATGTAATTTTCAAATCACAATTTTTTGTGCGCCTGAGTTGCAATATTGCAGCGATTTTCTCGTAAACTAAGTGAGCACCTAATTTTATATTGATGGCCCTAAATAGCACCTAAATAGCACTTAATCCCCGAGTAATTTTTATCAGTTTTCAGAAAAGTTAGTCAGCTAGCGTGACGGACGTCGCAGAAACGTGGACGATGTCGAACAAAGATTAGAAGGCTGTTCGCGTAGGTGACGGGTACCGAAGAAGGTGGATCACGCTCGCTTGTACATGTCGTATGCATGGATAATGATGCTCCGGTGAAAATATCCATCGACAAGGATACATTCAAAAAAACCTAAGCGAAAACCTCAGCTGTTTTGCCAACATCACCTTTTATGAATTCGCCTTGTGCGAAACTTTGGAAATGAAATTGACGAAGACTTTTTTACTCGAAAGAAGTCGGATACCATTTTGTGTGTTTGTGTGTGTGTGTGTGTGTAATATTCACCCCTCTTTCTTCCAATTCTGGGAAAAATCATGAGATGAAGAAGGTAAAGCATAGAGTAAACAGGCGCCTTGAGGTACATATGAAGCGGTTGTGTTGTTTCAATGATAGGTTTACCTTGGCTTCAAAATTTAAGAAAAACTATTAGCTCTCCGTAGTAGATCCGTGCGAAAAATCGCCTTATGTTTACTGTGGCTGAAAGGTAGACGATTAAATTTACGTCATGTTTGCAAAAGGAAAGCACCTGGCCTCTTAATTCTGAGTGGGCATTGCTGGACGGAGAGAATGTAATTTAATTTTTATGAATTGACAATTAATTGTTATTAATATGCATATTTGTTTACTCTTACTATAAAATAGAAAAAATGCTCGTAAATAAACATTAGACCATACCACTTAACGAAAAAAAAATCGCAGTACTCCCCTAAGTCTAAATTATTTTTTTAAGGCTATTTCGATTTTTTTTTTGCCGAACGCATGGGACGCCTTTTTACATTTTTCGGTGACACCTACATTAGGCATTACAAATATTTTTTTAACAGTTTTACTGAAAAAATAAAAGTACTTTCTTAGCAAAAGTTTATAGATTTTTTGCGATTTTTAAGATGGTAGTAACTGAAATCTGCTAGGTAAGTTCTGGAACGGAGTTCTTGAGGTCAATGAATTTTGGAACAAAAAAATCTTCGATATATCACACTTTAAGATTCGACTGTAAATTCCGAAAGTATGGCGAAAAATGTAAAAAGGCGACCCCTAGGTTTGGCAAAAAAAAGATTTTTCGAAATTGCTTTGCATACGGCGATCTCTTTTTCTGGTACGGTTTAATGTACATATGTATGTATAAGATAGTTTATGACCGCCCAACAACAAAAAAGTACTTTTAATCTTCTGTTGCGACGTTCATTATGAACTTTTTACAAACTACTCGAGTAATGACATCAGTTAAGAAATTTACCTTTTCATCTAACTTTCTCTTGGCCTAACCGTAGTTTATTTTTTTATTTTTTTGCTTAGAAATTTCAAACAAAATTGGACACACATTACAAAGCTTTCCAAACTGCAAACAAAAGTCTGCTCGATTAGAAAATGAAAACTTTTGCAGAATTATGCATTCAAACTTTAAATGCTTTTTTGAAATGCATTTGACAGCAAAATTTGGACAACGACGAAACAAAACGTATGTACACTTAAACACACATGTGCAGATATACATAAGTAAATGTACAAAAGTGTTGCAAGTCAAATTCAAAACGAAAAATCCTCTATGGTAATCCTTAAATTGCAATCAGACTTGAATGGAAAGACGAGTAAAAAAAATAGATTTCACCAAACAACTAAAAGCCACTTGATGACAAAAACAATGCAAGCCAATGACACAATACACATAAATACAGTCGGTGTCAAATGTAAGTGTACACCTTGTTCTAATATAATATTCACAATTATTTTCATAAAAAATTTGTGTCATTCATTATTTATGAAAATATAGTTCATTCTGTAACATAACCACATAAATCAAAGTTTCACACATTATATAAAGTTCACAAAAACTCAAACAATTTTCAACAAAATTAAAAAAAAAAAATCGCTAGAAATTACCGTTTTTAGATTTTTTTTTTGTGGAACGTATTGCGCATTTTCTTCCATATAAAAATAAATTCTGATCATGCGTTATTTGGAAGAAAACCCTCAACAAAAATTCTGAAAAATTAACGGTAATTTTTAGCGACTTGAAACTTGCACTTTGTTGTACTGAAATTGAACAGGCTACAAAACTGCATATTCGAAAATTTTCTGAAATTTTTAATAAAAATTTTGAAATTTTGGTGAAAACTGTTGGAATTTTTATGAACTTTATATAAAGTGTGAAACTTTGATGTATGTATATGGTTTAGGTTACAGAATGAACTATGTTTTCATAAATAATTAATGAAAAAAAAAAATGTATAAAAGTAATTGTGAATATTATATTAGAACAAGATGTACACTTACATTTGACACCGACCGTACATTCGACCTAGGGACGAGCTAGCAGCAAAGTGCACGGCATTGACATGCTCCAGCCAACACTATGACAATCAATGGCTACGAGGGATGCACACGCCATTTGAACGAGCTATATATGTAGAGGAGTAGACGGCGCAAGTGTCCATACAAAAGTTGGTAGGCCTGATATAGGCAAGTGACCAGTCGAAACAGAAAAAAAACACGAAAAGTTATAAATAAAGAGACAGACAGACATATAGTTATATCCGCTGCAGGGAATTTCATAGGACGCATACATACAGATAACAGTATGTGGGCACTTACATACATGCATGCATACCGTCATACAAGTGTCACTGGCGACGTTTTTGCTATGGGACGTGCTTTGTTTGAAAAATGAGTAGATATACATAGATGCCTGCATTGTTCGCTCAACAATAAGAATAGAGAGATTGTGGAATTCTGTGCAACAAACTCTACTATGATAAAGTTAGAAAACTGATGAAAATTGTTTTATGGAAGCAAATAGGAATTGTTATTTAAAAGTGCTCGTATGTGCTCGCATGATACGACAAACAATACATAGCGAATCAGCAGCCTACGAGACAAAGGGTCCTTCCATTTGACTTTGTCGGCGGCGACCATTGGGCGCCTTGCCCCTTTCATATACGTAGGTACATATGTACATAATATACTTTGCATACAAATGTGTTTACGCATACATACATAAACATGTATGCATTATTAAAAGTGGTTAGTATGCAATTTTCTTTGGTAGAGGGTGATACGTAGCAGGGTTGATAAAATAATTGAAACAAAAAAGTTGCTATATTAAAAATATTTGTGAGAACCGAAGATGGCAGAAAAAATGTCAATCTTAACTTTCCTTCCCTAAATTGGCACACTCTCTTTTTTTATCCAAGGCTCAATTCTTAGGGGGTAATACTTACTCGAAAGCTAAATTGCCACATGGAGTATTCAGTTAAAAGGCAAGGCTCGTGCAAGAAAATACTGGGTAAAAGTGGGATATTATGTGCTAGTCCCATGTCTCGGATCGCTAGTTTAGTAGAAAGACATTCAAAAACACTTTTCTGCCAATATTATGCAGGATGTAAATTTATGAATGCCTTGGGATTTCCGGAGCTTTCAGATCTTGTCCAACATTGGCCTCAAAGTTGACTTGTCACGAATAGTTCTCTATAAAAAAAAACTGATTACTTTAGTGCCCTGATGTCAAGTGTTCGTGCTCACAGGAAGCGGTGCCGCGCGGGCCGATACGAGCGGAATAAAGCTTTTAAATTGCTGCAGCTATGTGAGAGTGTCCACAAACCTAATAGACTTTTTCAGAAGTGCATGGAGCTGAAAAGCAAGTTCTTTTTGATTTTGCATTTTCTCTGTTATTTTTCATCAGCAAAACACCGCTGTGAAGGAAAATTTACATAAATAAATTAACGATAATGTTTTTTTAATTTTCATGCATATTTCATGCAAAATCTTCGCTCCGCCGTTTTTCAATTTTACTTTTCTTGATAAAAAACTCCATTATTGGAGGTATTTTCAAATCGTTCCAGCTCACGTAAATCTTAATATTTTTCCGAAATATTTTGGTGGACGTCTTCAAATAAAATAAAATTTTGTAATCCCGGCGGAAAATCCGTTTAATGTACATTTATGCCTCTTAATTGTATTGAATGCGGTTTCGAGGTAAGCTTTCTTTAATCTAATAGAATTAAGTTTTAGTCTCTAGTCACACTAGAATTACTTAAATCGGTTCTTGAACTCCACCACTTGGTGTCTAAGTTAGAAGAGCCAGCAGTAGCCTAACGTCATCCCTCTTGAAGGAAAGGAGAAACTTCGTGACCTTTGTTCCCCGCCTTCTAGATCATGGACAGATCGAGTTCCCGTTTAATCACTTGGAGGGAAATCCAACCTCACTATTGGTATGTAGCAAATTTAGAGCTGTTCTGCACTCCGCCACACTTCTAGAGGAAGTGCTGTGGGATAGATAGTAGTGCCTTTATCGCAGCCTGACTGTCTATAAAGAGATAAACCTGCTTCTTTGCTGGAGTGCTGTTCAATAGTTCCGCCCCTTTCGGTGTAGTCCCTAAGTGCCCCTGTAATGCCGATCATTGATAGCCTATATAAACTTTCTACACTCTTAACAAATGTTTTCTTATCCAATGCTGTCCACCAAACCAAAAACCCCATGGAACAGTACCGGCCTGACTATCGTCTGGCAGGGAATTTTAACTGATTTTTTTTCATGCCACTGAAGGCTCTTTTGCCTACCAATGCAGGTTAAACTAAAGAGCTGGAGATCAACTATTCATGCCCCTTCAAAAGTTTATAGAACAGAGACTGAGAATGGAACAATGAAAGTGACACATGTCATTTGGGAGCTTTTGTTTTCCCAGGGCAGGGAAAATATGTCCCTTTCGACAAAAGATTGCCCATAGGACGGAATTATTCCTTGTCTATTCTGCGCAAACGAATAGATGATTTAATTTGACTCATTACTGGCAAGGTTTAACTGATATGGATCTAAGAAATTTGTAAAATTATAAGAATTCTCTCTCAAACTCAGCTCATAATCTGTGAAAATATAGATGATATGTACCTGAGCAACCCGAATGGCTGTTGTCCTGAGTTCATTCAATGTTTGGTTGCATGCGGAAATACATACATATACCCCGTCTATAAAAGTGTAGACTTTCCGAAGCACTGTAATGCGAATTTTATTGAATTTCTATGCAGCAGTGTGTCAAATTATTTCCCTTCATCACTTTTTTTCACAATGACAATAGCGTTTCAGATCGATCGACAAAGAGACATAGAAAGGGCAAAGAAGGTAGATCAAAAAGGAAGACAAAAAGGTACATTTACTTATCATAAAGGAAGCGTACAGCGACGGTAGTATACGTACATAGTACGTTTCCGTTTTTGTCGCGCGCAGCAGACAAGCAAAATTTTCCAATTGTTCCATTAGGAAAGGCTGTGAACGGCGCTTCGCTAAAATTCTCCCGGCGGACAGGAACGCAATTTGTATAATTTAATTTACTCAAAAGCGCTACTTCAGGGACTTTAGAAATATATGGCATTCATTTCTAAATATACTCCAGTTGTAGAATTTGCATGGATTTTATTTCGAATGGAGCACAAATTTAATTTAATTTTGTCGCGCCTTTTTTGTTTTGCTTTCGTTTTTGACATCACTCTAAATGAATTTCCGAAACCGGTCACGTTTTCGCATTAAAATTGAAATTGAATTTTTTTACAATTTTAACTTAACGAAAAATTGTAGAAAAAAATTCCCTTTAATGCGACAATTCGCTGCATTCGTGGTATTCCACTTTCGTTGAGCTTCTTTGAAATTTATTTTTTTTTTGTATGGTTCAGTTGTTTTGTTTAGCTGGTATTACGTAAGCTGTTGCAATTAAAGTGTAATCAACCGTCTGACTAACGATAAGCGCAGTTTTACACATCCACAAGCAATTTTCGAGTACAAATATGTATGTATCTACATACATACGTTTATTTTAAGTTTGTATGAATTGTAGGTATGGACTTATGCGTGTGAAATCACTTGGCTGGCATTTATGTATTTACATTGCCAATTGCCGATAGCGATTATAGCAACGACGAAAAATTGGCGCAATTTAACTCATTCACATGGGAAATTGAAATTCTGCTGTTACGTCCACCTATAACCAAATGTTATAAACCCTACAGGAAAGTCTATGCTAAAGGAAATATGTAATCCAGGTTTTTGTACTTTTTATGAGTAAAAAAAAGTTTTTTTAGAGTTATACGTTACATTGAAATTTCATAGTAATCATCCTGATTATCATTTTTACTTTTTAAAGTATTTTCTATTGAGATGTGGAGCATTTTGGATTTGGTAGGGCAATATTTATGCAAATACGATCTTATAGCTAAGACCATAAAGATAAAAAATATCGACAACTATAAAAACTCGGCGAGGAAAAAATATCAACGATAATATATGTATGTAGATAAAATATGAGCAACGAAAAAATATAGAAAACGAAAAAAGTATCGACAACGAAAATATGTAGATCGACAAAAAAAAATTTATCGACAACAAAAAAATAATGTCGACAAGGAAAATATATCGACAACAGTAAAATATCGACTACCAAAAAAATGTCGACAACGAAAAAAAAACGAAAAACATTGACTCAAAAAAATATCGACAACGAAAAAAAAAACAAATAAAATAAAAGCATAAATAATAGATATTGACTCGAAAAATATGTCCACAACGAAAAAAATATCGACAACGAAAAAAATTACGACAACGAAAAAAGTATCGATAACGAAAAAAATATCGACAGCGAAAAACATTATCGAGGACAAGTAAATAATACCGAGAAGGAAAATATATAAACACGAAACATATCGACTACGAAAAAAATTTCGACAAGGAAAAAAATATCCACTATGACAAAGAATATCGAAAGCGGTAAAAAAAATCGACATCGAAAAAAATGAACACGAAAAATATCGGCAACGAAAAAAGTCAACATCAAAACAAAGTAACAAGAAAATAATATTGTCAACGAAAAAATTATGGACTGGAAAAAAATACACAACAAAAAAAATTTCGACAATGAAAAAAAATTTACAACGAAAGAAAAAACTTCCGACAGTTAAAAAAATTATCGACAACGAAATATGTAATGCTTCCGGAGTTTATTGCGGACTCTGCGTGGTGGTAACAGATGGATACCATTGGCCACAGTGCCTACCCTTTAATCTTTGGCCAAATAGATATTTTTTTTATAAATACATGCAAACATACTGGTCTCCACTCTCACTGAGTTATTCACAATCCCTATTCGTCCTTGCGAAACAAAAAAATATACATATATTTTTTTAATCCTCGAATTTCGTCCTTTTAACTTTATTATGTCAAAAAAAAAACAATTAAATGGCCATTTCGATCCCCATTCGTCCTCATGCAGAAAAAATTTGGTGTTTTTCAATTCTACAGAATTTTTTCTCTGATTTGTTACTCATATTTTGAACTAATCAATCTTTTGAAGTTTCAAAGTCCTTCTTTTATTTGACAAAGATCTTTGATTTGATGTCCATATTGTTATTCTCCGTTGCACCGAATTTTTATATAATTTTTTGAATTAGAAACGCAGTTTTACTACATTAGGCCCCTAGTATCGTGAGTAAATTATTTTTTCTGTGTTTTGAGTTTTTTTGGGCTTTTTGACGCACGGTGTAACACGAAACCCATCTCTTTTATGGAATTGCCGGAAAAACATTATGTTCAGCATATCGCGGAAATTTTTCAAAAAAATATTAATGCAGATCTCTTACAAGTATTTCAATTTTACAATCTTTCTCGAGAGAAAATTTATGTATATATTTTTCATGAAAAAAACGCGAATTCAGCTCACCAATAACTTTCGATTGAGCCAAAATATGTTGGTGGGAGTTATAAAGTTTTCGCATGATGAAGGGGGGGCCCATTTTCATTGTATGTACACTTTGGTGAACAAATACAATTTTTTTCTTTTACAGACTTTCTTTTATTGCTTCATTCTGTCTCTAAATGTTTGCCACCGATTCACAACCTCGCAAAGTAGCGAAGTATCTGTCGCTGCACTTTTTATGCCATTGAGAATAGAAAAAGCGAAATTGCAGGAGCATACAAAGCGCTGTTGGATAAATTAAGCTGAGCCAGTGACACAAAGGATGTATTTACTCCAGCAAAAGTTGGATTTCCTGCACAAATGTGACAAAAAAAAAACAACACTGTTTATTCGATCGCATCATTGCCAAGTTCTGTATTGTCATTGTCATCGGCACATTACTCACAGCAGCCCTTCTGATAAAGGAACTTCAACAAAAGACTTTAAGAAATGAATGATAAACGCTATTGAATGGCTGGAAATTGTAATTAATGGCTACATATCTGCTCCATACGCTAAAGGGCATTAGTCGACAATTTTTCTAAGTTAATTACAATCTACATGGCCTTGCTTATGTCTATAAAAATGTGGCTTGGCTGACGCCTTTTTAAAAATAAAAATAAAATAAAAAAATTGAAAATATAACTCACCATTAGCATTGGCAGCCGCCTCCTTGCCAGCCGCAGCTGGATTACAATGCAAAATATCCGATAGTGACAACGACGAAGCAATCAACTGACGTTTCTCCTCGAAATTTAAATAGTCCATCGAGTTGCTGCGCTGCGGTGTAACGGTAATCGTAACAGATTTTTGCATTTTAGCAACAACACATAACTGCTGCTGCGGATCCAATTCCTCCACATCCTCCTCACCGCCGACGCCGCCATCAACCATCAACTGTGAATTTGGCATATTTGCGAGATCCTGTGCCTGATAGTGATTTAAAAATTGGAATGGTGAAGCATTCGTTTTATGACCCTCTAGTATGGGAGCGCTGAGGCTACCGCCGCCCGCAACACCAACACCGCCACCGCCACCACCACCACCGCCCATTCCGCTATTGCCAGCCGCTATGGCAGCTGAGTATGAGGGTGGCGATGTGACATTTATGGCTTGCGAATTGCTTGCTGCCGCTGATAACTGATAGCTGTTCTCATTGTTAATGGCCGCAACTAGGGTGGCCAAGTTGTTGCGACTGTTGGTAGCGGTGGCAGCAGCATTGATAATTTGTTGTTGTTGCTGCTGCTGCTGATGCTGGTGCTGAAGTTGTTGGTGCTGCTGCTGCTGCTGCTGCGAAACGCTCGGTGGCGATTGTGATAATTGCTGTTGCTGTTGTTGGAATTTGTGTTGTTGCTGCAGC
>NW_023463647.1:0-13190 GCF_013731165.1 Rhagoletis pomonella | reverse complement strand
TCACCCAATCATCCTGCCTTATAATTGCACCTTGTCCCGTCTCATAGTTCAGTTTATTCACAAAATTTCCCTGCATGGTGAGAATCAGCTCATGCTGCGCTTGATCCGAACACAGTACTGGATACCTAGGGTCAAAAACTTGATTAGGTCCACAATTCATAACTGTAAGGCTTGCACGATTTATCGCAAACGCGCGCAAACTCAGTTAATGGGAATTCTTCCCAAGGAAAGAGCGACATTTTCGCGAGCGTTTACAAATGCGGGAGTCGACTTCGCAGGGCCATTTGACATTAAAAGTTATAGCGGCCGAGGTTGTCGCATGTCAAAGGGATATGTCTGCCTATTTGTATGCTTCGCAACAAAGGCAATCCATTTGGAAGCCACTTCGGACTTGAGCACTCAGTCGTTTTTAGCAGCATTTGCCAGGTTCATCGCACGACGAGGCTGTCCAAAAAATATCTATTCCGACAATGGCACCAATTTTGTGGGAGCTTCTAGAGCTCTGAGAGCCGAAACAAAAGCCTTTTTGAAAGACGCCCGCGATAACACTTTGGCGAAATACGCTCACCAAATGCTCTCGTGGCACTTCATTCCCGCCTCAGCTCCCCACATGGGCGGACTGTGGGAAGCGGGAGTTAAGTTTTAAAAGCCACTTTACGAAAATTGCTTCCAACCACAAATACACGTTTGAGGAATTTACAACCCTATTATGCAGAGTTGAGTCCTGTCTCAACTCTCGACCCCTGAGTCCCTCATCAAATCAACCAGGAGACCTGGAGCCACTGACTCCAGGCCACTTCTTAATCGGTGGACACATACTAGCTCCACCAGAAATATACGCTGATGAAAATCGTGCCTCGATTGTAAATCGATGGCAGAGGCTCAAGGCTCTACACCACACGTTTTGCAAACGGTGGAAAAGTGAATATCTCACGGAATTGCAGAAACGCAACAAATGGAGATATCCGCAAACCAATATGAAAATTGGAGACCTCGAGATCATCAAAGAAGATAACCTGCCGCCAAACGAATGGAGACTTGGAAGGGTAGTTAACGTCCATCTAGGTGCAGACAATAGGGCAAGAGTAGTGGACCTCATGACTGAAAGAGGACAGGTTACTAGACCTGTAGTCAAGCTGGTTCTACTACCCCCCTGTGATCAACAACATAGCGAATCACAACCAAGTAACGACTCCATTTCATAAAAGCCTAACTTATTCCACAACCACAATTCGCAAAATAATACAGTCCACTTATACGGATATAAATCATTACTGCGAGATGCTCAACAAACTATATGAATCGATTTCGTTTTGTTGATGCGCAAAATAACTTATCAAAATAATTTCGTTTCTTTTCGTTAAAAGCAAGAATAGAATTATTTTGATAATTACCTAAATGATAAAAAACTGAATTGTTTCAACAGAAACGATTGGTTTATTTTGGTAAACGCTAAAATTAACGTTACAATGCATACATACTTGCTTTTGATATGTATACACATACACACGTACCCCAGGAAATCATTATAAACGAATGGAGTTTGCGCGAACATAATATACTACGTCCACCAAATTCAAAAAAAAAAAAAAAAAAAAATTCAAGATTCCTTTAATTTTATTTAAAGTATATCTTACTAGGAGCTTTCGTGTAAAAAGGTTGGGAGGAGCGGTACGTTGCCTACATGTTTTTATTCCTCCTAACCTTGCGAAATTAATACAATTGTGTCGCAATCTTTATATCGAAGAATTGCCTACATAATATGTATATGGGCTGCATGAATTCATTCAAACTTCTAGCCAAACACTCAGCGTTTGGAATTTGTAAGTTATGAATATACATTGTTTTTAAATTGTCTACCTTTAAATGGAAGAAAGTGACTGAATGAATGGAAAACATTTAAATCATTCAAACTCATTTGGCCACACAAGTTTTCTCGTATGTAATAGGAGCGCAGCAATACATACATACATACATATGTATGTTTGTACATATGTACGAAGAGAAAATATTTCTGGATATTCATACAAAAAGTTGACATTTATATCAACTCAATTTATTTTCACTTTGTCGACACATATATCTGAACAGCTATTCACTCAGATTTAAAAAAAAAATTAAATAAAAATTTTAAGCTAAAATCATTCATTCGTTTTGTATATGAATAATTCATACGCCGTTTGAATGCATTCATGCAGCGCTCTCCTACATATCACCGCAAGGGATGGTTATGGACTTTCGTCATTACACCCGATTTACATGATTCAGGTACTTTGTGTTTTCTATTTGCTTTTACACGTTTCAATTCTGTTGAATTCAAGTTTTGGTTCGTTAAATGGGAAGCAACGAAAATGACAAAAGCAAAGCAAGAAAGTTTAAACGACTTGACGGTACAGACGCATGTGTACTCGTCCCTTTTGTTCTCACCCCCTCTCTTCCACATGCGAGCAGAATGGAATTCAATACTTGAACTGTGTAAAAGCAGTCTAATAATAAAGAGGGTTATAGTACTCACAATATTCCGGGAAAAATTACCAGACAAATTACAAACGGTGCTGGCAAAGAATTCGCTTTCCTTGGCGTTGTTCATAACCCTCGTGGTTGCAGAAATTAAATCCTTTTGATTCGATGTAAACTGCTTTTAAATACAACTCATAACCATGGAGTAATGATGAATAAACACGCGCATGTATGTCATAATCTGTGCGATACAGATCCTGCAAGACTTCAAATTCGCATAATCGATGCAAAAGTTTTGGCCAAATGCATGATTTGTTGTGCGCTATTTTGCAAACACTTTTTAGCTAAATCCAGCATCATCTGAAATGGAAACGAAAAGATATTAGTAAGATAATAGGGTTTACATAAAAGATTCATATTATATTAATTCATATTTCACGATACTTCAATGGTTGTCTTTTTCCGTTGTTGTGAAAAAGTAGTTTGGAGTATACTTCAATTTCTTGGCAGGGTTCGTTAATAAGGACCGTATCGTACTCGGCTTTTCCACCACTTCCTTATAATCACTTTGTTGGCCGCACGACGCCGTAGAAGTGCTGCTGGTATAGCTCCATTCTGCAGTTTTGAAAATCTGCCCTGTGAAGTTCCCAAGAGCCACGCACTTCCATTCAGCATACTATAATTCCTCATTCATCCTTCAGGCGAACTCGATTACGAGTTGTAAATATGCCGTACTTGGATGAATGAGGGTTTTGGGTGGAATATCTCCAAAGAAGGCTAAAAGTAGAAGGTAAAAAATATCACATTAAAATACTATGAGAAAAAATACGCAACTTACCGCATCGTAATCACTCGTGCCATTCAGGAAATTGTTATATGTGCTGCAATTGCCATCAATGAAAGTGTCATTTTTAAAAAATAGTGATGTGCAGAGTTGCCCCAATACTCGGTACCCAAAGTTTCGGTATTGGTAACCGATACCGATTCAATGCAATATACCTTAGTAGTAATATAAGTACACTTAAATCACCTGTTGCACAATTTCGGATCCATTTTGTTTTTTTTTGCAGAAGAATAATAAAGGTTCACATAAAAATGAAGCGTTCTCTGAAATTTCGACAACGAATGACTTTCAGTTATTTAATTTTTGTTCTGTACCCCCTGAAGGCGCTGTGGACTCAGTACTCACAAAGAATTCCGTACATAGCCCCTTAATAAAAAAAAAATAAATAAAATTAATAATAATATATATATATATATATATATATATATATGTATACATATTCATTTATTTATTCCAATTGGAATTTGTAAGACATCGCCTCAAAGTTCGCTAATGAGCTTTATCTCTAAAAATTTCTTCCATACGTTTGGCTGTCGTGCGCTTTTGTTAGAAGTTGTTTAATAGTCCGACACCGAGTGTCGAAAGTATTGGATACTTTTAAATAGGTACTATGTATGAATACTCATATGTGTGGACTCAGCACATCTCTAATACAAGAACGTAAATTTCAATTTACGCTCTTGGTTGACAGCGCAGCCAGGGTTCGGACTCCCCTACGATCGGTAAACTGAAAATCTACTACGCAACTCGATACCGGCGAACTACTTAGATTTGCTCGGGACAAAGCAAAGCGTATTAAATATGTTTTCCCTTTTAAATAAAATCATGAGTTATTAAATTTTGAAGGGCCCTCCAACTTAGTAATTTTCAGATAAAGCATTAAGTTGTGATACTCCCAAGCACATATATAAGCACCGGTGTACGAAAATAAACTATAATGCACGTTACTATTTCATTTCGTTTATTCCTTCAAGAGCTCGCTGCAATACGAAAACAAAACGGCTGAGTTTACTTTGCGATAGTACACTACAGTAGTTTAGGAGTTACAGACGAAACAACAAACGAAATGAATTGGGCAGAGAAAAAGATATGTATGTATGTAGTACATGTCTTTAAATTAAATTGAATATGAATATTTACGAATAAAGAAATATATTTTTTCACGTAATCGAAACGTTTGCATACATATAAAACGTACCCTATGGTACCATTGTCACAAACGAAAAACAAGTCTCTCGTTGGGGAAAATGAAAGTGAATCTTACAAGTTGGTTCTGACTATGTACAAAACTGTATAAAACTACAAATGATATGATGATCGATGAGCCAATGGGAATTGTTTGGTACAACCTATTTTCGCACGCTGATAAGCACTTGCGATGTTCCGCACCATGCGAACAAATAATGAGCTTACTTTTGTTTTGGGTGGCAGGCCATGTAATTACACTAAATTCATACTTTGTTCTAACTTTTTATCTGAATCGGTTTATTTATCGAAATGAAGCATTTAGTTTTTGTTCTCAATATAGTTTGTATAAAAATCAAGACGGCCACACTGTTAGCCACAGCCAAGTTGGCAGTCACTAAAGCATTTATAAATAAAATGTGAGAACATAACTAAATGGCCTAAAAGAGATACCGTGATTTGTTGTTTGTTGTTGCTACTTCTGCTGCTGCCTTTTCCCCAATGTATTTGTTTGCTATTAACCATTTTAATGGGCCATGAGGTTATTGTTTTGCTTCTTAGGATCCAATAAAACTGCGACGCCTTACAAACACAAAATCCATCAAGCTTGTGATTAGTTCGCATTGCCGATTTGCTCCGGACCTATAATTTATTGTTTTACAAGGCTCATCAACAAATACTATGCATGTTTTTAGTTACCTTAAATCAAGTTGTCAGGCGTTCCAGCCCACTTGCTATCTGCGATTTTTTTTGGTTGCCCTTACCTACTTACTTTTGTTTTGGGTGGCAGGCCGTGTAATTACACAAATTAACAAAATGACAACTCACCGATGCGAGCAGAGAAATCAAAGTCGATAACCGTGTGTCGATGCATAAACATGAGGTGCCTCACACACTTTACGCAAAACTCATGCAATATTATGCACACTATACACTATCACAAGACAGTGATATATGAGACCACCCGTACCATAAAAAATACGAAATTTACAATAACCACACATAATAAAGTTTCTTTGCTACTCGCCACCCAACCATAATATACATATATATACAAGTACGTATATCTATATAGCCAAATATACACAAAGGGAAAAAATAATGATTTCAGACATCAACGATGACTCGCTTCACCTCGATGAGAAAGAAGGCCGAGCAACAATCAAACCGCTTTGCTCTAGCGTGCCGTTTATGCCAAGGTATGCATCCGATACGGCTCTGCCCATCATTCCGCGGTAAAACTCCCGAAGAGAGACTGAGGGAGGCACTGATTGGTCGCTTCTGCGGAAACTGCCTGTCCATGATGCATCGGTCTGACGAGTGCACGAGCGAAGAAAGATGTCGTCGGTGCCGCGAAAAACACCACACAACGCTACACATGGATGACGAATCCGAACCCCTTCAGCCGATTGATACACGCCCATGGAGCGAGCAAGTTCCTAGTGAGGACGAGTCCGAACGCGCGTTATCTATCAACGCGTCCGACCACGCAGATGAAACCAGTCCGCTCCGCCTAGAAGATGAACCAGCAGAATCCACACCGGAATCTGGGACTCCCCTCCCGACTATAACCAGGGGATCGGAAACTCGGCCTTTCCGACCCCTGTTAGAGGACGAACGACGCCGAGAACGTGGATCGGAAACACGGCCTTTCCGACCGCGGTCAACAGCCCGGCAGGACCGTAGAGCGGAAACTAGGCCTTTCCGCCTGCGGCAAAAGCGAGAGGAGTCAAACAGGCCCAATCGCGATCAGGGTAGACTGGAGACGAGGCCTCGCCAGCTATCCATCGCATTTCGAACGGGTCGACTCGCACGCGAAACCCAAGCGTTACGACCGGTGACGTCTATTGCTCCGACGGTCGTGGTAAAAATAGAAGCTCGTGGACGGCTGCACCTTATACGCGCGTTGATCGACGTATGCTCTCCGACTTCTATAATTGCGACAGATTTAGCGGTAAAACTCAGGCTTGACGTTTCAAATTTCGGAACCCAACGTGGCTGTCTACTGCGTCTGAGGGGAAAACACGGCCAGAACACCAGGTTGGCTATCCACGCCACAACGATAAACAATTACGTCCGTGTTAGCCCCACTAGTAGCGTCGATCCGTCAGTAGCGACAGCGTATACGCACATATGATTAGCGGATCCAAACTTTTATACGTCGACACCGATTCGCTTAGTACTGGGAGCCGACGTATACCCAGACATCGTACTGCCGGGTATGCTCCCAAACACGTTTGGTCCCTTTATCGCCCAAAGCAAAATTTTTGGATGGATGCTCTCAGGAGTATGTCGCTCCTAAATTAAATTTTTGATTTTTTTTGTAAACATGAATTTTTTACTGAATTTGGAAATTTTTTATCAATAAATGTGCTCTGAAATGTTCAACCATACCTTTTTCATTAGTATTTCTTCCTTATATTCCTTCATTAGCTAGGAAACTAAGACGTGGACACCGGAACTTGGAGGCATCCTGCCACTGGAAACAATAATAATCTTTTTTTTTCTCAAATGAATTGTTATTTTACATATATTTAGACTGTTTTTTTCCACTTCTTAGTACTCAGTCCGGCGTGGTGGCTGAAGCGCTCGACCGATGTTGCTGATAGCAAGGGGGGCCGGCATGTTTAAGCCTTCATGCAAAACCAAATGATTTAAAGGTCGAACCACCCTAATGTAAAAGTGCATTGACTTGAGCCGACCACACAAACACACTCAGGCATATATACGGCCTACCTTTATTGCTACGCCGTTAGCAATAAATGTATTATTTCCCGTTGTAACATACTTTCGTTAAGTTTCCCCTCCGAGCAGTTGGCTGCCGGCGGGTAAACTTAACTTTGTCAAAGCGGGACCTTTTCACTTCATTCGAGCTATCAAGGAGACCGGACGACTTCAGCCATCACCCAGCGATACATATTAAAAGGTAATCATATTGTACACCCACTGATTTATTTGATAATAAAGCCACTTGAAATTCAAGCTATTATACACTAATACACTTGGTTGTTTTTTTTTCCATTTTTCTTTTTTCAATTGACATTGGTGCCACTGCGGGAGTTGCGACCCATTGGTTCACCGATCGTTCAGATAACTTAAATGAAAGTTGTTGAGAAGATATCCGTACATCTGTGAGGCATTTCAGTTTAGCGATAATGGCAATCAAAATTCGTTTTGCAGATACGGGTGCTTAAAATATTTATTTAAAATTATATTTTACTTAGAAATTTTCCTTAATTAAAAAGGAACAAAAAACCAACATAACATTTCATTTCCCGAAAGAGATCACGAAAATTTGAAAAGCTAGACGTAGGCAGATTTTCAAAGCTGGGTTAAGTATGATGGGCTGCGATCAGAATTGCAATGAACCAACGCCACTGTGGTGCAGTGAAATAACGCCCGCGGAAATATCGCACATGGGCTTTATTTCGTTTTTTTAGGACACAAAGCCCGCGGACATTATTGCCTTTTTGGAAAGGAAATATTTCCCGCGGGCTTTATTTTCTTTTGTCGGTGGGCTTTATTTCCTAAAAAAAAAGAGAAAGGCTCTTGTTTACATTTAAGAATGCATCCAAAAGCCCCCGTGTTTTATTCCAATACTAAATCAAAACTAATTTGATGATTACATTAAATATTTGTTTCCCTTTGTTATAAGAGGAAACTCAAATTAATGATTTTTAATGCATATATTTAATGCATACATACATACTAGAGTCCTGCACGATTATGTCAGTATCGTACGAGTACGTTAATAACTAACACTTTTGACGATTACCACGATGCCAAAGTAGCGAAGTTACTCGGCACCGCCGCATCGTCGCATCGTACGATTACTAACAGCATCGTCGATTAGTAACAGTATAATTCTGCTAATAAATTAGCATCGTCAATAGCAGTGTGACCAGATAATCCCAAAACCATATTTACTATACTTGCATAGTGTATCTTTTATTTAGTTCGGCATAAATTAATTCATAAATTCATAGAAATTAAACATATTTCACTTTAACTATAACATACAGTAGGAGTTAGAAATAAAAAAAATATTGATATCAATATGTTATTTCTTGTCTTTTGAATGCAAAAATAAAATGGCATCCAAATTTTTTCCTTTAAGATTTGTTCTTCGTTCTTCCATAACTCGATTTGCCACACTGAAAGGAATTTCATTCTCATGTCGCCGCCACCAATGCAAAACATTATTTTCTAAGTGGCAAATGTTTTTGTACACTTTAATTTGTACATTTATTTGGCTTTCGAAATTATTTTCCGTCAGCAAATGCACGTCTTTATATTTCGATAACATATCACGATCAATACCAGATTCCATTTTTGTGCATTCAGATGAGAACTGTTGGAAATTTTCTGGAGATGTAATGTTTGAAATTTTTATTAGTTCAGCTTTTACTAAGTTATATATTTCCTCACGCTCGGATTCGCTTAAATATCTCACCTGTTTATACTCTGGCCAGAAAAAAGCGGAAATCTTATGGATTTTATCTGGACAGAACTTTGCATCAAAAATATTATCCAAACAGTTTGAAACTATCGATCGGATCTCATTATTACTCTCTTCATTTAACAGATTCAACATCTTTTCTCTAAGCATATGCATATGCAATAGCACTAAATGTATAGTTGGATTTTTTTTACCTTCTAACAACAAAGTTAGGCTTTTAAATGGTTCCAAAATGTTTATTATTCGGTCTAGTAAATATTTCTCAATTCCGATTAAACGATGTGTTTCTCCAGATTTATTAAAAATATCTTCAATAGCATTAAAATTTTTGCGAATGGAGCACAACATTTCAAATTTAGTGTTCCATCTAGAAGGAAATTCTTGCTTTACGGTCGTTTCAAGCATTTGGTTTCTTCCAGTCCGCTTTAGATTTTCCACAAGGGACTTGCATTTGGTTATCAAATCCATAACATGGGGCGCATGACTTTTAAGTGTTTCTATGTCGAAAGTATGCTTCAAAATAATGTTGAGTATACATATATGCAATGCAATTTATTCTCGAATGATGTTGTAAAGCCTTTTTGATATTAGAACCTTGATTAGTAGTAAAAGTAATTTTTTTCCACAAATCTCGAGCCAAGTTCAGCTCGTCGAACTTGGCTTCTATAGCACCAAGAACATTTTCTGCAGTTTTCTTTACAGCAATCCCATTGTCATCACAACATTCAAATTCGTCAGTGAACAAAATACGGCTAAAAAATAGAAAAGTATGTAATTGCATATGCAATATAAGTATGTACT
Organism: Rhagoletis pomonella; assembly: GCF_013731165.1. Taxonomy (NCBI): domain Eukaryota; kingdom Metazoa; phylum Arthropoda; class Insecta; order Diptera; family Tephritidae; genus Rhagoletis; species Rhagoletis pomonella. The sequence goes on along the minus strand of NW_023463647.1, from coordinate 3,441 downwards.
ACATATACATATATTATCATAGTAATACTTTTATCAAATAAAGAGCAGATGTAAAATTGTTCATACTTTTGAAGCTGTCAGTTATTGTCGATATAATGCACAGTAAAGGCAATAAAGTTTCTTTGTTTTTTGCTGTCTGTCCACATATCCAACGTAGGAGCGCACAAACCTAAAAAATTATAAAGTATTCTTAGACCAAAAAGCAATATCCGAGATAATCGGGGTATTTACAAGTGTCGTAAGTAAACCATTAAAAACTTTATGACATAAGAAAGTGTGGCACTAATGACACCTTGCCAATCCCCTAAATAAACAATAGAATACACGAACCATTTTCGATAATGGGACGTATATCAAGAATAAACATTTCACGCTCTCTAATGTGCAACCTGTGCAATCTACGACTTATAGTAGTGGAATGCGGTAAAATATCCTCAATCGAAAAATTGTTTGTGCCAATATTAACGCCAACTTCAACTAAGCACTGTGCCAATTCCTTAAAATCCTTTGCCATTAATGCTGTCAAATGCTCGAAGATCTCGACAAGTGTACTTCATACAATACTGTATGATTTTTCACGCAATTGATCACTGATGTTAACTAGCGATCGCTTCAGTGGAAGTGATTCGCTATCTTCTGTGGACTGACGTTTGTAGCATGTATGCTTTTTTAAATTTGAAGAGCTTGCTCCTTTTCCAAAATTTGAATAATTTTTCACATTTCGAACATATAACATAAGGTAAATTTTCTCGCGTTTCAGTAACCACAATTTTTCGAAAATGTTTCCATATTTCACTCGGACCTGATGCTTCGCTTAATTGATATTCACCACTTTTAATCTTTCGTGAAATTTCCATTATATAAATAACGCCACAAATGTACCGGGAAAAACTTCGTTACAGCTATCAAGAAAACAGACCACGTCCTTTGCCGCACGCACGGATACTAAATTACATAGCAAAACTCAATAATACCACGATACCAAATGTACCGTTACATATGCTACGTATACTCGTTACCGGGGCTGCCAACTTTTCGTAGTTGGCAAGTTTAAAATTAGGCAAGAAAAAGTGCTATGTAGAATTGCTGAATTTGGTTGCAAATCTAGCCCATAAAGTTATCTGACCACACTGGTCAATAGCAAGCTGCAGCCTAAAGCATGCGGAGCAGTTCACTTGTGCTGACCAACACAGACACACTTTAACTTTTGCCGCCCAGTGTTGCCGCATGTCATGCAAAATATGTATCGTAGAAAAAACAAAAAATGGATCAAATGTTTCACAAATTATTTATTTAAGTAACAAATGTTTTATTTTACCATACCAATTTTATCTTTAAGGAGAGCTGGAAATAAAACTTTTCAGAAAAATTTTCCTAAAAAATTATTCATACATATATCTTAAATTGTAGATTTTAACAGTTTGGAAAATATTTTTAGTTCACTGTCTAGTTTATATAAATACTAGCAGACCCGCCGAACTTCGTCCCGCCCAAAATTTTAATATATTTTATTGAAACTTTTTGGTCCAACATTTTCACCAACAATTCACGTTTACGATTTTCATTGGCACATTAGTCTGCTAAGATTAAGGTTTGGTGGTCATGTGCCGCTTTAAATAACCTAAGGAAAGTGTTATATTCGTTCTTGAAATTCTCCAGTTGTGCGTCATTTCATAGCACGGTTATTAGCAAAGCGAAATAAATTTTTTCCTCTTCACTCCCTGGCGGCAACAATGACCCGGTTCTATAGTGAATATCCTAGAAGCTTTACAGTATAGTAGGTGGCAATTTCAAAATGGGTGCGAATCATTGTTCTACAGAAATGCAATATACATATACTTATTTCAGACGAAATACCTTAAAAGTTTGAACGCATAATAATATTGGAAAATCACATCCATTGGGCCAATCGCAACGCAGGAGCGTTCGATATACCCAATGGTGCAACAGGTCGATTTAATTTGACCTTCACGGCCCGTTTTCTCACTTGGCTATTTTTACTAATAGCTCGACTTCAGCACCACTTGGCAGCACGTTTTTGCAATAGTATTGCATACATATTTAAAACATTAGCCAAATCGGATCATAAATAAGATTTTTAGTAATAACTCAACTACAGCGCCAACTGTCGGATTAAATTGTGAAACTAAACCATCCAGAGACCCACTCAAATACACAAAAAGTTTCGTTAAAATCCGTTCAACCATTTAGGAGGATTTAACAAACAAACACACCTACAGAAGAATAAAAAAATTCATTCAAAGATAGCTAAAGGTCGGTACGTTTGTAGGCCTCACACCCCTTTCCAAAAAGCCCAAATTTTCTCCATGAGTATGGGCTTGATTTCAACTATATACATATCTCCATACGAAGTTCCAGTACTGTACCATGAATACTTTCAGAGATATGCAGTATAAAAATTCGATTTATATGGGAGGTGCCACGCCCCCCTTTCTAACAGCTGCCCTCTTTCTTCATGAGTATGCGATTGATTTCGTATATCTCCATACCAAGTTCCAGAACTCTACCATGAACACTTACAAAGATAGGCAGTATGAAAAATTCGGTTTGTATGGAAGATGCCACGCTCCCTTTTCCAATAGTTCCAATTTTTCTCCAAGAGTATGCGATTTATTTCGTACATCTCCATACAAAACTCTAGGACTCTACCAAAAAATTTCCAGAGATAAGCAGTATGAAAAATTCGGTTTGTATGGGAGATGTCACACCCCTTTTTACAATGACTAAAATTTTTCTCCAAGGGTAAGCGATTGATTTCGTATATCTCCATACCAATTTCCAAAACTCTACCATGCACACTTTCAGAGATATGTAGCATGTGAAATTCGGTTTGTATGGGAAGTGCGCCCCCCTTTACATATAGATTTTTTTTTTCAGCCTAAGCCCATCCTTGGGACACGTGCGGCAGGTGGCAGTTTCAAAAAAATCGGTTCAGCCGCTCTCGAGCCTTGCGAAAACTAACAAACGGCTTTCTAAATATATATTACTTGAGATATATTATATATTATAAATATTTTGACAGTATCCGTTGTTTCTGATTGGCGCAAAAAAATCTTGCCTAGTGACGAATTCGCCCCTTGATATGGTCGTTACTTAAAGCTATTTATATTCGAAATTGCATGAAAATTGGAAAACAGGAATCTATAAGCTTATCCAGGCAAAAAGCTACCTACGTACCGAATTTTAAGCAAATCGGACCATAAATACGATTTCTTCGAACAGATCGGTCCCTGGTCTACTTGTCGGACAAAATGGATCATATATGCTAATATATGCTAAAAAGCTACCTACGTACCGAATTTTAAGCAAATCGGACCGTAAATACGATTTTTTCGAATAGATCAGTCTCTGGTCCACTTCTCGGAAAAAATTGACCATATATCCTAATATGTGCTAAAAAACTACTTATGTACCGAATTT
>NW_023463646.1:5255-13193 GCF_013731165.1 Rhagoletis pomonella | reverse complement strand
CATTTCCCGGGCGCCTAATCTCCCGTTTTGGCGATTTGCACTGGCCAGCAAGATCGCCTGATTTGACCGCTCCAGACTTCTTTTTGTGGGGCTTTTTGAAGTCGCGGGTTTATGTCAACAAGCCTCAGACTCTTGCAGCTCTTAAAGACAATATCCGTCAAGAATGTGAGGACCTATCGCCGGAAGTTTTGGCCAAAGTGATGGAAAATGCCATAAAAAGGGCTCAAATGGCAATCAACTGTGGCGGCGGCCATTTACATGACATCATATTCTCGACTTGATGTAAAAAAAATTAAAAGACCAAATAAAAATAATCCACAAGAAGAATCAAAGTTTTTCATTTTTTTTTTAAATTACAGCCAAAAAACATCGCAAGGTTACTTTTGCGCCACCTTGTATAACAATTTTTGGGATGAATTTCTAGTTTGCCAATAAAAATTGTAAAAATAGAATTTTAGTGTCTCAAATCATAATCATCTTTAACTCAATGTAATATTTTTTTGTGACACCATAGTTTTATTATACTAGATTCTTTCGTTTTGGGAAAAAGAACATTTTCACCGTTAAATTATTGAAATTAAAAAAAATCTTAAAGTTTAAAAAGTTACCAAATAGCTGCGACAGATATTCGGCATGCTGCCATTTTTTATTTTAATTTGGTGGCATACTATTAAAACTTCATAGAATATATGTATATTGTGTTCGGTGCCCAGCCAGCAAAATCATCGTAAACGAGCTCGTAACTGAATATTTTCTCGAAGAAACCCCATCTAAAAAGTCGTTTATGATAGCCGTTTACGATTCGTTTTGATTTTGAAAATGTCGAGCATCTGCCAACAGTCGTAAACGGATCGAAAAAGCATTCGTATGCGGATATTATATATTGTAAAATATCGGTGTTAAAAAAAAAAACTTCCAACAGAATGAAAATTTTGTCTTGTGCTGACAAATTACTACAAGCCTCTTTCTTTTACTTTTTTTTGTTTTATAGTTTACGAGCCTTTCTCTAACTTTTCGCTGATCGAGAATCCCTCGTAAAACATAATGTTCGTAAAATGTACGTTTTCTAATAATTTGAACATTCTATTTGAAGACTTTTCAATTATGATTTTTTCGAGTGACAATAAAAAATAAGTAATTTCTCGGGGAATCACCGTGCACCAAAGAAAGCAAGGTGGCTCAGTGCGTTAACAAGTTCATAACGACAGTTTTTTTTTGACAGAGTTTATGTAGAGACCCCCTAATGCAATACCATCCTAACAAAAAAAAAATAAAAGGGAGATGATAGTGAAGACCTTTTAAATGTAGTACTTTTTGGTGTCAAGAATAAGCATAGGAAATCTGTTTTCCTACGTTTACGCTAATAAATATTCTGCATGCTTCCGGGCTCATGGCACTTTGGTACATACGATTACACTTGCAAATATCTCCACTCACTTTCGTCCTTTGCAATCATCGCTAGCCATCGCACGTCTGTCATTCGCATGGCATGTGGGATGCGCATACTATTTCTCACAATATAATTTCATTAAGCAGTGCAAATTACTTCATTTGTTTATGTTGCACTGACACTATAACTGCAAGCATATCACCATACATGCATACTCATTCGTTAGTTGCTAGTGCAGTTAGACAGACACGAGGCATACGTAAGCACACTTGGTTATGTATTCAAGTCAGAAGAGCGTTATTGGAATGTTGGGTGGTGTGGACAAGCTATAAATATTGCGCATACATCAAACTAGTGGCACATATGAAGGGTCAAGTAAAGGGTTATACAAATAAGTGTTTCATGAGTGACTTCCACATTTTATACTTAAAGTACTGAAGATACTGAGTATCGCATCTGGGCCCTACGGATTTGTAATACGCAGCTCTCGGCTAACGTGGACGCCAAATGCGCTTGCATCATTTGCTTACTTGTACAATATTTAGACAAGTGTTGTCGTCGCAAATTCCCGAGGTAATTCCGAATTAACGAGGTTGATCTTTAAATCCTCATTCTTGAACTTCGTCGGAGTTTATGACAAGGTCTGCCCAATTTTAATTGCTTCTATGATGCTATCGCATTTATTCTTTTCAGAATTCAATGGATATCAGCAGTGGGCGGAACCATTTCGGTAATGACATTTTTTCGAGGGAAAAATGTTGGTCCTCTAGAATGTAGCTAACCCTGTACACGTGTTGTGCGTATACACATACATATGTATGTACATTCATATATAGCTATAGTGTCCTGCATTGCATATGTATGAATATTAATTTATTAGATTCGTGCGACTATATTCGTGTGACCGCGGTAATTTCATTTGACAGAAATTTCAATTAAACCCAGTGGCTTTTGGCGCATTTTAAGTTGCCATAAATTGTTGCAAAACGATGAAAACCCAAGAAACTAAGTTAATTAAAATATACGTTTGTGTATATACATATATTGCATGCATTTGTAAGTATGTATATAGTATTTACGCTGCAAAATTTTCTGGATCAGGTGGAACGTAATGTTAGGTATGCGCAAAAGTTCCAGGTTGTATACCAGTAACTTGTTATGCTGACCTGGCCCACTACAAAGGTAAAAAACCAGGTGGCGTAACAGTTATAACTTTTATTTAAAAAATCGCTCTTTAACAGTTATTGTTTGACTTTTATTGAATTACTCCTTAAATAACAGTTATTTCTGATTTTTATTTTATAAATCCAAAGTAATAATTATTTTGGATTTTTATTGAAATATTCTGCAAATAACAGTTAATTTAGATTTTTATATTAAATGTTTTAGATAACAGTTATTCAAGACTTTTATTTATACAGGTCATAAATAACAATCAGTCACGGACTTTTAATTTTGACATTTTAATGACCTTTAAACGTATAACTTAAAAAATAAAAGTCGGTGACTGATTTATATTGATGGCTTTTAAAAGTAAAAGTCATTGAATGATTTTTATAAATAAAAGTCTTCAATAACTGTTACCTAAGACATATAATACACAAATCCAAAGTAACTGTTATTTTCAGAATTTTTAGATAAAAGGTAAATTAAATATTTGTCATTTTGGATTTACAAAATAAAAATTAAAAATAATTGTTATTTTTTTAATTTGCATAAAAATTACAAATAAAAATTTGTTTTAAAATTTTATTCTGGGTGAAAAAAGAAATCGGCTGGTATGTATCACTTAGTTGTAGAACATTTCCTTCACACTGAATTATTCAATGACAGTTTTCATCAATAACTGTTATGTTCGGTCCCTGTTAAAAACTGATATATGTGTTGAACAGCCACCTTTTTTTTTTTTTTTGTTAGTTTAAAATTGTATTTTGAAAAGAAAAAAAATTATCTCATTTATTTTTTATGGTATATGAGTATTTAGGTTTTTCCAGAAAAAAAAATTATATCATTTATTTTTTATGGGAATGAGTATTTAGGTTTTTCAATATGAAACTAATTTTACAATTTGTAGTTTATATTTGAATTGACTTACTTTACTTTAACCACCTCCCAGCGGACTTGAAACTGCCAACCCAAAAGCAGATTTTACAATTTGTAATTTAAGGTTAATATTTAAATTGAAATAATTGGCTTACCTTACCCTATCCACCTCCAAGCGGACTTGAACATGCCATCTCAGAACCAGAAGCGGTAATCTTCATACGACGCCACAGCCGACAGTTGCCCGATACATTTACGAACTATAAATCAATCAGAATACCCCTATTCTCTGAGTCTTGCACGGTGCACGGATTACACGATTTGCAAAGCTGTCCCATACGAAAACCGGTTTTTACCGTGCAATCTGTGCACCGGGAAAGAGCTTTGCAAGACTCAGGGTATACGCCTAATGCTTTCACGCAATGTTATGAAAAAAAAACATTGCCGTTCCTTTGGCGACTTTTAATAGCCACTTTGGTATTTTATCGATTGCTGACTGTAGGCTCTGTATCTATACGTTGCCCAGTAACGCGAGTACTACAATTTTTTGACGTAGAATACGTCTTACCTTAAGGTATGGGGGCTATGTTCAAATGTTGTAGTTGTAATTTTTAGAGCTTCACAAAAACGCTTATTGCACGAGAACTAATAAAGCGATTTCAAAGAAAAGTGTGGCGTTTCAAAGATAAAATTCCAAACCTGTCGACAGATTAATTTTTGTAAATAACCAATTCGGTTTCTGTCGTAAAAACAACGGTAAACATTGCCTTATTTTGGGGTCAATTTTGAGCCTTTAAAGTGCTCTAGCAACTTATTGTTGGCATATATAACTTTCATTTTCGGGATATAGGTTCTTTGGAGCAGTAGAAATATTATCGGGTACAAATTTTATATAAATTTAACAAATATTGAGCATTTTAAGGCAAAAAATTGTTGAAAAAATTTGCAAATTTTTTTCATTACCAAAATGCTCGAAAACCGTTCGAATGATTTTATTTTTGTTTTCTTTAATCAAAAATTCAAGAGTTTTCCTTTCGTTTGGTATATGGGAAGTATTGGTTGATATCTTCTATATATGTTTATTTTATTCAAATATATGGGCATAAATGATTTTCCATACATTTCATCATTTTGCAAACACGTGCATATGTTGGAAGCGTGGGAAGGAGACAAAAAGTATGTATGTGTCCGTAAGTACATATTTCGGGGTTTATCGGTATAATAATCGATACTTTGTCGGTTTTATTACCGATGTTTTTATCGATTTTGCTATCGAAATTTTTATCGATAATGTTATTGATTTTGCTATCGATATTTTCGGAACTTATCGATATAATGATCGGTATTTTTTCGATTTTGTTATCGATATTTTTTCTCGATTTTGTTATAGATATTTTGTTGACTTTGTTGTCGATTTTGTTATCGACACTGTAATCGATTTTATGATAGATTATTTATCGATTTTGTTATCGATATTTTTATCGATTTTGTTATCGATTTTATTACCGATATTTTTATAGATTTTGTTGTCGGTGTTTTAATCGATTTTGTAATCGATATTTTTACCGGTTTTGTCATCGATATTTTTATTGATTTTGTTTACGATTTAGCTATCGATATTATTATTGCTTTCGTTATCGATATTTTCATCGAATTTGTTATCGATATTGTTATTGGTTTTGCTATCGATATTTTCGGAACTTACCGATATAATAATCGATACTTTTATCGATTTTGTTATCGATATTTTTTATCGATTTTGTTATCGATTGTGTAATCGATTTTGCTATCGATTTTGTCATCGATACTTTTATCGGTTTTGTTACCAATATTTTTATCGATTTTGCTATCGATATTGTTATAGATTTTTTTATAGGTTTTATATTCGATATTTTTATTGATGTTGCTATCGATATTGGTATCGATATTTTTATGGATTTTGTTATGGATTTTGTTATCGACTTTATAATCGATTTTGTTATCGACTTTGTTATCGATTTTGTAATCGATATTTTGATAGATTTTGTAATCGATTTTGTAATCAGTATTGTTATCGATTTTGCTATCGATTTTGCTTTCGATATTTTTTCGATTTTGATATCAATATTTTCATCGATTTCTTTATCGATGTTTTTATCGATTTTGCTACCGATATTATTATCGCTTTTGTTATCGATATTTTTTGCTTAGTGTGTGCTTTTTGTTTTTTTACTTGGATATGCTCTTAACCATACCACGTATTCTACGTTTAAATTTAGCGGCTGTATCTCCGATACAGCCTGCAGGCCAAGACGAAGGCGCTGGACTGTTCCTTTTTTTTTATGAAAGTAGAGCATTAATGGCCCACTGACTATCTATGAAAATGTTTATTTTCTCGCTTGTCGGTTTGATTTATTGCAAAGGCCTCAGCTTAATGGGTTCTGCTATGAATTGGGGAGCCTAAAGGACCTATGAATTACCGGTTCAGTGGAGTATACTGCAGCCTCTACTCCTGTGTAAGTAGTTGTGTCTTGCATTCCCTTTCTTCTCCACACCATCTACCATCTAAGTTAAGTGCGCATTATTTTTCATGTCTCTTGAGCCACCAACTACTAATTGCATCCATTTGCTTATTATTAAATCAAAATGAATGCCATGAATTATATTAAGTGCACATAATTCGTTAAAATCGCTGCAGCGATGAGGATGCGACTACAATAAAAGCGGATTAAATTAGTGGCCCAATTAAATGACCAGTAGTTTAACCAAAATCGAGCAAATTATCAAACATTCATTGACACACATTTGTTGGCACAATTTTTGCTGTCATTAAAGCAATTTAGATAACAACAAAAAAGAGTCCACATACATACTTTGCTCTAAACAAAAGCCACACAGCCAGCAAAGTCGTGGTTAGACGGAATATTAAAAATTACATAAATTAAAAATAATAGTATAAAGCACAACAAAAGCATAAAATTATAGAAATTAATGAATGTAAGTATGTATATGTATATGTTTGTGTGCCTCGGTCGCACGAGAACAAAATTGCGGCAGATGTTGGGCATGCGTGCCTCAGCGGGTGGTAATCATCAAATGTAATCAGCAAAATATGGCGGCAAAAAGTCCATAAGATGCGCAAATTCGAAAATAAATATGAAACAAAAACAATGAGAAAATGTGTGCAAACAAGAAAATTAGGCATGGCAAAGTTTTTGTGTGTGTGTTTATACACATAATTTTTTATTTATATTATATTTTTCATGTATGCGACACATAAACTAAAATTTATTTCAGCACAGAGCAAACGCGCAGGCGCCACCGACTTGAAGCAGGCGACTTTAATGAATATTCACCAGTGCACGCATATTAGTACACGTACTATGTATGTATGTATGTATGTATGTGTGCCACCCATGGCTCCACCTCATTACGACAGCAGTGGCACATGTGCGCGCTGATGACGAGCGAAAATGACGAGTTACAAAAGCAACGTCAGCGGTGACCGTACTCCCCTTCGAACACCACACTTTTTTTTTTCCTGCACCTCATCATCTTTTCCGCACGCTCACAAATTCAATGCTTGATTGCTGTTGCTATTACAGTTCATAGCTGCACAACAATGCTACTGTTGACAGCAACAGCAACAGCAACCGTAACCGTAACAATAACAACAAAAACAGCATATCGCTTGCCTCATTCATACACAGACGCATTTGGTGGGCCAAAAAGGGCGGCGGTGTTGTGACGCTTGGCTCTGTTGGCTGATGTTTTGTGCTTTGTAAGCGTGGGAAACGCTCATTTGTCGAGTCACATAACAGAGGACGGACAAGCGACGGTGCTCTTACTTTTTTGATTGCTCGCTGCTAGCAGCTTAACTCAGCAGCCTCTGCTTTAATTTCCACTTGCCAGTCAGCACAGCTGTTTGACAATTCGCTTGTTCAGCTGACAGTTGCTGACGTTTAGACGTCTCACAAGAAGACAATCAAGAGCTGCCTGACTGCTGACTGCTTGACTGCTTGACTGCCTGACTGACTGCTTGATTGTCGCTGCTGCTCCACCTGTGCCATGCGTAACAAAGTGTGGTAAACATGAAAACAAGAAATTAACAGCGATTATAAAATTTTTACGTACTCTCATTAATTTTTGTGTACAATTGTATACAAATATTAAAAAAAAAATAATAATAACAAAAAAACAGAACCGAAAACTCGAAAAAAATAAGAAGCGTATAAGTGTGGCTTCTTACTTTTAGGGGGTAATGAAAAATAACTTGAATACTCTTGTTTGTATATATTTATGTACAGTATTCGCCGGATATATGCAACATCGAAAATAGACAAAATTCGGTGCTTATAGATATTTTAAACCAAATTGTGCAGAGAACGATAAAAATTTATACTGAATTTTGGTTCATTCTTGGGTTCTTCATATTTGTACTAGTAGCATTGACGTATAAAATCGAGTGAATGGTAAAGTGGTTGACACAGTACTCTGAAATTTGATTAGTGGCCCCAAACCTGTAC
>NW_023463646.1:0-5155 GCF_013731165.1 Rhagoletis pomonella | reverse complement strand
GTACAGGTTTGGGGCCACTAATCAAATTTCAGAGTACTGTGTCAACCGCTTTACCATTCACTCGATTTTATACGTCAATGCTACTAGTACAAATATGAAGAACCCAAGAATGAACCAAAATTCAGTATAAATTTTTATCGTTCTCTGCACAATTTGGTTTAAAATATCTATAAGAACCGAATTTTGTCTATTTTCGATGTTGCATATATCCGGCGAATACTGTACATAAATATATACAAACAAGAGTATTCAAGTTATTTTTCATTACGCCCTAAAAGTAGGAAGCCACACTTATACGCTTCTTATTTTTTCGAGTTTTCGGTTCTGTTTTTTTATTATTATTATTTTTTTTAATATTTGTATACAATTGTACACAAAAATTAATGGGAGTACGTAAAAATTTTATAATCGCTGTTAATTTCTTGTTTTCATGTTTACCACACTTTGTTACGCATGGCACAGGTGGAGCAGCAGCGACAATCAAGCAGTCAGTCAGGCAGTCAAGCAGTCAGGCAGCTCTTGATTGTCTTCTTGTGAGACGTCTAAACATCAGCAACTGTCAGCTGAACAAGCAAATTGTCAAACAGCTGTGCTGGCTGGCAAGTGGAAATTAAAGCAGAGGCTGCTGAGTTAAGCTGCTAGCAGCGAGCAATCAAAAAAGTACGAGCACCGTCGTCTGTCCGTCCGTCTGTTATGTGACTCGACAAATGAGCGTTTCCCACGCTTACAAAGCACAAAACACCAGCCAACAGAGCCAAGCGTCACAACACCGCCGCCCTTTTTGGCCCTCCAAATGCGTCTGTGTATGAATGGGGCAAGCGGTATGCTGTTTTTGTTGTTATTGTTACGGTTACGGTTGCTGTTGCTGTTGCTGTTGCTGTCAACAGTAGCATTGTTGTGCAGCTATGAACTGTAATAGCAACAGCAATCAAGCATTGAATTTGTGAGCGTGCGGAAAAGATGATGAGGTGCAGGAAAAAAAAAGTGTGGTGTTCGAAGGGGAGTACGGTCACCGCTGACGTTGCTTTTGTAACTCGTCGTAATTCGTCTGCTGTCATTTTCGCTCGTCATCAGCGCGCACATGTGCCACTGCTGTCGTAATGAGGTGGAGCCATGGGTGGCACACATACATACATACATACATTGTACGTGTACTAATATGCGTGCACTGGTGAATATTCATTAAAGTCGCCTGCTTCAAGTCGGTGGCGCCTGCGCGCTTGCTCTGTGCTGAAATAAATTTTAGTTTATGTGTCGCATACATGAAAAATATGTACATATGTATGTACCCTGCAAACCATTTTTTCAGAGTATTCTGCATTGTAAAAAATTGTAAAGAATTCGTTAAGATTTAATTCGATTTTTTGCCGAATTTTCTAAAATGAAATAAATTACGCACACTTCCATTCTTTTACGAAATTTCGGAAGAACACCTGTGAAGCAACGAAAATAATGCTGCTATGTGAAGAATATCATTCAGAATTTTTCCAGAATTTTCTTTATTTTTCGTACAGAAATTTCTTTACGTTCGTGTCAACCCTTTGATATAATTTTCTTTGAAAATTCGTTACAGAAATGAGATACTCCTAACGATTTCCTTAAGATTTCGGGAATTTTGGTTTGCAGGGTATAAACACACACACAGAATCTTTGCCATGCCTAATTCTCTTATTTGCACACATTTTCTCATTGTTTTTTTTTCATATTTATTTTCGAATTTGCAGCATCTTATGGACTTTTTGCCGCCATATTTTGCTGATTACATTTGATGATTACCACCCGCTGAGGCACGCATGCCCAACATCTGCCGCAATTTTGTTCTCGTGCGACCGAGGCACTCACACATACATATGTATATACATTAATTTGTATAATTTTATGCTTTTGCTGTGCTTTATCCCATTATTTTTAATTTATGTAATTTTTAATATTCCGTCTAACCACGACATTGCTGGCTGTGTGGCTTTGGTTTAGAGCAAAGTATGTATGTGGACTCTTTTTTGTTGTTATCTAAATTGCTTTAATGACAGCAAAAATTGTGCCAACAAATCTGTGTCAATGAATGTTTGATAATTTGCTCGATTTTTGTTAAACTACTGGTCATTTAATTTGGCCACTAATTTAATCCGCTTTTATTGTAGTCGCATCCTCATCGCTGCAGCGATTTTAACGAATTATGTGCACTTAATATAATTCATGGCTTTCATTTTGATTTAATAATAAGCAAATGGATGCAATTAGTAGTTGGTGGCTCAAGAGACATGAAAAATAATGCGCACTTAACTTAGATGGTAGATGGTGTGGAGAAGAAAGGGAACGCAAGGCACAACTACTTACACGGGAGTAGAGGCTGCAGTATTCTCCACTGAAGCGGTAATTCATAGGAACTTTAGGCTACCAGATCATTGTAGTATCCATTGAGCTGAGGTCTTTGCAATAAATCAACCCGACAAGCGAGCAAATAAACATTTTCGTAGATAGTCAGGCGGCTCTACTTTCATGTAAAAAAATGTTATCACTGCCATGGAATGGAGTGCCCAGCCTTCAGCAGGCAAATACTCGCGTTACTCGGCAAGGTATAGCTGCAGAGCCTACAGTCAGCAATCGACAAAAGACCAAAGTGGCTATTAAAAGTCGCCAAAGGAACGGCAATAAATATTATTTTCTAGCACGGATTCCACGGTAAAAACCGGTTTTCGTATGGGCCAGTTTGCAAATCGTGTAATCCGTGCACCGTGCAAGGGCTCTACAGGACCCAGAGAATAACCTTATTGATTTATAGATTGTAAACCGCTTCTGGTTCTGAGATGGCAGGTTCAAGTCCGTTTAGAAAGGGTTAGGGTAAGGTAGGCCAACTATTTCAATTTAAATATTAACTTTAAATTACCAATTGTAAAATCTGGTTTTGAGTTGGCAGTTTCAAGTCCGCTGGAAGGTGGTTAAAGTAAAGTAAGTCAATTCAAATATAAATTACAAATTGTAAAAATAGTTTCATATTGAAAAACCTAAATACTCATATACCATAAAAAATAAATGAGATATTTTTTTTTTTTAAGTACAATTTTAAAATAACAAAAAAAAATATATAAAAAAAAACATTAACAAATATTTAAAAAAATAATCCCCTTTTAAGCGCCGCGAGCAAAACGACATACTTTTTATTTTCACGAGGTGGTGTTCAACACATATATCAGCTTTTTACAGGGACCGAACATAACAGTTATTGATGAAAACTGTCATTGAATAATTCACTATGAAGGAAATGTTCTACAACTAAGTGATACATACCAGTTAATTTCTTTTTTCACCCAGAATAAAATTTGAAAATAAATAATTTGTAATTTGTATGCAAATTAAAAAAATATAAAATTATTTTTGATTTTTATTCTATAAATCCAAAATGACAAAAAATTTTAAATTTTTATCTAGAAAATCTGAAAATAACAGTTACTTTTGATTTTTAAATTACATGTCTTAGGTAACAGTTATTGAAGACTTTTATTTATAAAAATCATTCAGTGACTTTTACTTTTAAAAGTCATCAATATAAATCAGTCACCGACTTTTATTTTTTAAGTTATACGTTTAAAGGTCATTAAAATGTCAAAATTAAAAGTCAGTGACTGATTTTTATTTATGACCTTTATAAATAAAAGTCTTCTGTAACTGTTATCTAAGACATTTAATTTAAAAATCAAAAATAACTGTTATTTGCAGAATATTTAAATACAAATGAAAAATAATTGTTACTTTGGATTTATAAAATATAAATCAGAAATAACTGTTATTTAAGGAGTAATTCAATAAAAGTCAAACAATAACTGTTAAAGAGCGATTTTTTTAATAAAAGTTATAACTGTTACGCCATCTGGTTTTTTACCTTTGTAGTGGGCCAGGTCAGCATAACAAGTTACTGGTATACAACCTGGAACTTTTGCGCATACCTAAATATACGTTCCACCTGATCCAGAAAATTTTGCAGCGTAAATACTATATACATACCTACAAATGCATGCAATACATGTATGTATATACACAAACGTCTATTTTAATTAACTTAGTTTCTTGGATTTTCATCGTTTTACAACAATTTATGGCAACTTAAAATGCGCCAAAAGCCACTGAGTTTAATTGAAATTTCTGTCAAATGAAATTACCGCGGTCACACGAATATAGTCGCACGAATCTAATAAATTAATATTCATACATATGCAATGCAGGACACTATAGCTGTATATGAATTTATGTACATACCTATGTACATATATGTATACACACAACACGTATACAGGGTTAGGTAATTTCTAGAGGACCGACATTTTTCTCTTAGAAATATCGTATTTCCGAAACAATTCTGCTTGCCACTGATATCTTTTGAATGCTGAAAAGAATAAATGCGAACGCATTATAAAAGCAATTACAAATATGTCAAATGTCTTTCATAGACATTCCATTCTCGCCATACAATCCAACGATTTTGCAGAATGAAGACTATCTGATTTGGTCGTGCCCGGCCTTACAATCAAGGATCTCATGGATGTAGTTACAGTATTTTAAGTATAAAATGTGGCATTCACTCATGAAACACTTATTTGTATAACCCTTTACTTGACCCTTCATATGTGGCACTAGTTTGATGTATGCGCAATATTTATAGCTTGTCCACACCACCCAATGGCGAATCATACATTCAAATAACGCTCTTACTGACTTGAATACATAACCAAGTGTGCTTACGTATGCCTCGTGTCTGTCTAACTGCACTAGCAACTAACGAATGAGTTTGCATGTATGTAGATATGCTTGCAGTTAGAGTGTCAGTGCAACATAAACAAATGAAGTAATTTGCACTACTTAATGAAATTATATTGTGAGAAATAGTTTTCACATGCCATGCGAATGACAGACGTGCGATGGCTAGCGATGATTGCAAAGGACGAAAGTGAGTGGAGATATTTGCAAGTGTAATCGTATGTACCAAAGTGCCATGAGCCCGGAAGCATGTAGAATACTTATTAGCGTGAATGTAGGAAAACAGATTTCCTATGCTTATTCTTGACACCAACAAGTACTACATTTAAAAGGTCTTCACTACCATCTCCATTTTATTTTTTTTTGTAAGGATGGTATAGCAATAGGGGGTCTCTACATAAAC
>NW_023463645.1:0-13202 GCF_013731165.1 Rhagoletis pomonella | reverse complement strand
ATTTGTTCTTATTTTACTTCAAATGGCACTTAATTTTTCAATTTGGCGCAAAATGCCAAAATGGCACTTTTGTAAAAAAATAACATTTCAATACATTTTTGTGAAATCCTTTGAGTGCACTTCTTTTTCTCAACTAAAATTTTCTAATTTATAAAGGCTTTTCAACTGGTTTATCTTATTTTATCATTGCAATTTTGTTTTGAAAATGTGGCTTTATTTTATTGCTAAATGTGAATGATTAAAAGGAATGACACCTTTTTTGGCACTTTTATTTTTCTATTTGGCACATTTTGGCACTTTTTTTATCCTCAATATGGCACCTCATAACTAAGGAGAGTTGGCAGCCTTGATTGGAAGATTTCTGCTGTATTTTGAGGCAACAACTTGTCTGCAGTAAAAAAGCATATAATTTGTGTTTCAAAAGTGTGTGAAAACCAATCAATTAACTTATATGATCTCGGTTCCGATATTAAATAATCAATAATTGTTTATACCCGCATTTTGGCACATTGGCTCGTTGAATGTGCCATCTAATAAGTAGTGTCGTCGTTCTCCTTAGGTGCTTTTAAATGACTGCTGGCGGAGGCATAAATACAGTGTAAGAAAATTCTTTTTTTATAATTGTTTCCTTATAGAAAAGTTCGGTTCTTTTCCACCTTAGACATTCCGAATTCGTTCAAAATATGCTAATTTAAAACACAGAATTCTTTCAGTGCTCCTCCGGGGTTTTTGGACATGTACTGTTTCTTCAATTTAATAGTGTTCGCTTTATTTTTGTAGAAACGAAAAATGTTTTGCAAGTTATGGATCATTTCTCCACTCTTTCTTCAAATATTTCTCATATTCCAGCTGTGCGCAGGCGTTTAGTTTTTCGCATCGTGTTTTTACATATTCGTAATTTAAATTTTTTTTTAATAGATAGAATCAATTGGTGGTAGTTCATGATTGTGTGTGGATTAATATCACAACACTGAGGATTTGGCAAAAGCCTTTTTCTTCTATTAAAAAGCAACACTTACGGGGCAATGTTTATTGTAAGAACAACATTTTTTTCTATGAATCGACATACTTTAAGCATTGTTGAGGCTATTTCCATTTGAATGAGGAAATAGCGTCAATGACTTTATTTCCAAATTTTTGTTGACTTTATTTCGCTTTTGAAAAGGTAATAATGTCAATTGACTTTATTTCGCACCAGGGTCCTTTCTTTTTAGTCTTCTTGCATATCTCGGGCTAAGTACATCTCTCGCTAGTCGATTTGGATGGTTCATTAAACGTGTTGAGTAACTGGTGCTTAGCCCTCTTATGTCCTCATGCACCGTATTTACATTAAGATCTTTGTGGATATTCGTATCTTTTATGTACCACGGTGCTCCGCATATGGCGCGTAAAATTTTTGACTGCAGCCTTTGAAGTCTGTTCAAAATGGAATTGCACGCTGTGCCCCAAAGCCCGATTCCATATGGCCAACATGGTTTTATAGTTTAGGAAAATATTCAGAGAATAAATTTATTTTCAATATCAAATACTTTCATACATACTTCGAACACGAAGGTATATAAATTTTCTTTCTCAAATTATAAATTGCACAAGTAAGACCATTTATTTCAACACCCCCCGCTCAAGTTATAGTTTGAAATTTAAACCAAAAGATTTTGAACAATACAAATGATTTTTAAGAAACACGGCTTTAGTTAAAGAATCAGCTATTATATCATTCGTACTAACTGAAGAAATTTTGATTTCATTCAACCTTATTTTGTCACGAATAAAATGATAACGTATATGTATATGTTTCGATCTTGGCTGGAAAGATGACGTTGATGCCAAGGATATGGCGCTGCGATTATCACAATATATGACATTAGCTTCCTTGTTGTCACTTGGATTAAGTTCATTAGATAACGAACGTAGCCAAATCACTTCTTGAGTAGCTGCAGATAAAGCATATATTCTGCTTCAGTCGAGGATAGTGCTACTGTAGGTTGCCTTTTGCTGCTCCATGAGATTGCACCTCCTTGCAACAGTGTGGCATAGCCGGTGGTTGATTTTCGTTTCTCAACGTCGTTCGCCCAATCAGCATCTGAATATGCCAGTAAGTCAATGTTTGTTTCCTTTTTATAACACAATCTAGTGGATAAAGTGCCTTTTAGGTATCTGAAAACCCTTTTAACAGTGCTCCAATGTTCTCTTCGCGGATCCTTATTAAATCGACTTAACATATTAATTTCTTCTTCTTCTTTTTTGGCGCTGTAACCGCCTAAGCGATTTTGGCCGAGTTCAGCAAAGCACGCCAGTCGTTTCTCCTCTGTGCCAACTGACGCCAATTGGAAACGCCAAGTGAAGCCAAGTCCTTCTCCACCTGATCTTTCCATCGCAGTGGGGGCCTCCCTCTTCCTCTGCTACCACCAGCGGGTTCCGAGTTGAATACTTTCAGAGCTGGAGCGTCGGTGTCCATTCGAACGACACGACCAAGCCAGCGGAGCCGCTGTATTTTAATTCGCTGCACTATGTCCATATCGTTGTAAAGCTCATACAGCTCATCGTTCCATCGTCTGCGGTACTCGCCGTCGCCAACGCGTAAAGGACCGTAAATCTTCCGCAAAATCTTTCTCTCAAACACCCCAAGAGCCGCCTCATCGGATGTTGTCATTGTCCATGCTTCTGAGCGTTTCAGTTCTGCAGCTCTTATTATCTTCTCCAACATCAGATTAAAGAAGTCACATGAAAGGGAGTCGCCCTGTCTGA
Organism: Rhagoletis pomonella; assembly: GCF_013731165.1. NCBI lineage: Eukaryota > Metazoa > Arthropoda > Insecta > Diptera > Tephritidae > Rhagoletis > Rhagoletis pomonella. Next base: position 10,454 of record NW_023463645.1, on the reverse strand, counting down.
AACCCCGTTTTGTGGCGAACGGCTCGGAGAGGTCTTTTCCAATTCTGACGGAGCTGGTGGTATTGCTCAACGTCATTTTACACAGCCGTATGAGTTTTGAGGGGATGCCAAATTCAGACATAGCGGCGTATAGGCAACTCCTTTTAGTGCTGTCAAAAGCGGCTTTAAAGTCGACAAATAGGTGGTGAGTGTCGATCCTTTTCTCGCGGGTCTTTTCCAAGATTTGGCGTATTGTGAATACCTGGTCTATGGTGGATTTGCCAGGTCTAAAGCCACACTGATAAGGCCCAATCAGTTCATTGACGGTGGGCTTCAGTCTTTCACACAATACGCTCGATAAGACCTTGTAATCTATGCTTAGAAAGCTGATCCCGCGGTAGTTGTGCGAATGGCGGGGTCACCTTTCTTGTGGATTGGGCAGAGCACACTTAAATTCCAGTCGTCGGGCATGCGTTCATCTGACCATATTCTGCACAAGAGTTGACGCATGCACCTTATCAACTCCTCGCCGCCGTACTTGAATAGCTCAGCTGGCAGGCTGTCAGCTCCAGCGGCTTTGTTGTTTTTCAGCCGCCTTATTGCTATACGTACCTCGTCATAGTCAGGCGGTGGAACGTCGACTCCGTCATCATCTACTGCGGGCTCGGGTTCTTCTTCTCCACAACTTTCCGTGCTGATACCATTTAGCAGGGCGGAAAAGTGTTCCCTCCATAATTTAAGTACGCTCTGGACATCAGTTACTAGGTCGCCAATATTGTTCTTACAGGAGTGCGCCCCGGTCTTTAAACCTTCCGTAAGTCGCCTAACTCTCTGGTAAAATTTTCAGGCATTCCTCCTGTCGGCCAGCATTTCAAGCTCTTCGCACTCACGTATTTCTGCCTCTCTCTTCTTATTGCGGCAAATACGTCTCGCTTCCCTCTTCAGATCCCTATAGCGGTCCCACATAGCGCGCGTTGCGCCCGATCGCAGCGTGGCCCTGTAGGCGGCATCTTTTTTCTCTGCAGCTTCCTGGCACTCCTCATCGTACCAGTTGTTCTTTCGGGCTCTCTAAAATCCGACTACGTCTTCGGCGGCGGTACTTAATGAGCGGGAAATGTGGTTCCACTGCTCGCATATGTCTGTTTGTTGAAGAGTGCTCTCTGAGAGCAGGTGTGAGAGTCGAGTAGCGAAAGCGCTGGCTGTCTGTTGTGATTGCAGCTTTTCGACGTTAAGCTTTCCTTGCATATTTGGGCGCACATTTTTTGCTGCACAGAGGCGGGTGCGTATCTTGGCTGCAACAAGATAGTGGTCCGAGTCGATGTTTGGGCCTCGGAGTGTGCGTACGTCTAAAACACTGGAAGCGTGCCTTCCGTCTATCACAACATGATCGATTTGATTTCTCGTTTTTCGATCCGGAGACAGCCAGGTAGCTTGATGGATCTTTTTATGCTTGAACCTAGTACTGCATACTACCATGTTTTGGGCCCGGCGAAGTCGATCCGCCTCAATCCGTTGTCGGACGTTTCGTCGTGGAGGCTGAATTTTCCGACGGTTGTTCCAAAGATCCCTTCTTTGCCCACCCTGGCATTGAAGTCGCCAAGCACGATTTTGATATCATGACGGGGGCAGCGCTCGCACGTGCGCTCCAAGCGCTCATAGAAGAGATCCTTGGATGCCTCGTCCTTCTCTTCCGTCGGGGCATGGGCGCAGATGAGCGAGATGTTGAAGAATCTCGCTTTGATGCGGATTGTGGCTAGACGCTCGTCCACCGGGGTGAACGACAGTACTCGGCGACGGAGTCTCTCTCCCACCACAAATCCAACTCCGAATTTGCGCTCCTTTACATGGCAGCTGTAGTAGACGTCGCAAGGCCCCAGACATTGTTTGCCTTGCTTTTGTCCTTACGAGGACATCAACCAGCCGGGCAGAGGCACCTTCCCCATTAAGGGTCCGAACATTCCAGGTGCATGCCCTCAAATCGTAGTCCTTTAAACGTTTGCCGTGGTCGTCATCATAAGGGGGGTCTCATCCGAGGCTTTGCCTTGCTTCTTCACTGGAAGTGGTTTTTACGTGGCGGGTCCCAAGCCCAGCGCCCAACCCATTTCTGGGACGGGGGTGGTTTCGCAACCAAATACACGTTTATATAGCGAGCCGCTTGCTCCAAGCAGACACCCGCTTGCAGCCGCCGCACCTACTGGTGAACAAACGCTGCAGACTTCAGTGAGCCCTTAAACCGAATAAGTCAGAGTGGCCCCACCGAAGCTCCCTCTCTTTCTGCCGTGACCCAAGGCTCCACTCGGATTGGTTACCGCATCTCGCACATGGGTTGCTCACGTTGCCCAGAGTGCGCGAACGAGGACGCAAGCGTCGGGATTGAGTATAGCCATGCAACTGTAACTGCATACCCAGCGCAATGACTATACCCCATTTAACATATTAACTAATGCTAATATCAGGGCGCGTGCATTGTGCTGCAAATAATAAACTTCCGATTGCTTGCTGATAACGTATGGTTTTTAATTCTTCAAATTCTATTCTAGAAAGTGTAGTTGATCCTTTAGCCAGTTTTTGATTGGGATTTAGAGGTATCTTAGCTGCATTACAGTCTTGCATGTTAAACTTTTTATGAATGTAATCTTCTTGATCTAAATAAATCAGATTTTCCTCTCTTGCAATACGAATACCGAGACATTGTTTAGCTTTACCAACAACTTCATGTTGAATTCTTTCATCAACTTTTCTTTCAATTCTTTTCGAAATTGCGAATCATTACTGAATATAAGTATGCCATCGACATATATGGGCAAATCTAGAAAACAGGTAACCTTGGTGTTATTTAGCTTTATTTTCACTGTTGGAAACTATATCAAGGTGGTTGCTCTTGGATATAATTCATTGACGTATACTTGAAGCCTCAAAAAAAAATTGGAACAATTTGCTGCATAACTTTTGAATTATAGGTGTTTAAATAAAAAAAATAATGAATACAAGTAAATTTTTTTTTGTAATTTTTAAGAGGTGAAAAATTAATTATGTCATAACTTTTGAAGCACACCATATACTGATTTGAAATTTTATGTGCAATTAGTACTTATGTGTACACTTCATATCTAGTAGGTAAGAAAAGTGTGCATTAAAAAATAACGAAATGGCAAGTAACTCAAAGTCTGTAATTCCACATTTCACAATTTTCAAAATTTTCGGTTTATCGCGTATAGTGTTTGAAGCATTTAAGTTTAAGAACTTTTTAAGTATGTATTGTATACTACAAACAATTACGAATAATTTGATACCTGAGCAAGAGCTGTGCTTTCAGAATAAACCAACTTTTAAAGATAAAATATTTTGCGATCTTGAGCGTAATTTTTATTCCAAAAACACTTTAATTAAAGGCACATTTGGAAAATACGTCGAAACGATCTAAATCTTTCTATAACTACTAGTCCTTATAAAATTACATATACCTGTAAAATGCTTCAAAAAATTTGTCTCTAGAAGTGTGTAAAAACCCTGATTTACAACTTTTAATGATGCTCCTTCTTTTAGTCAGAATATTTCGAGAGTGGTATCAAAGCAACTTTTTTTCGACAAATGTTCTGATAGTTGCTCTTACTTAATTGGAGCCTTCTGAATTCAATGGCGTCCTAAGTTTTACCCTATTGGCTCCACTTTTCGAGATAGCGGGACTTGAAACTTTGCATAAATTTTAACTATTTTATAAAAAAAAAGTCCCTGGGTTTTGAAGATATTTTACTAAAATTTTGCACATGACCGTTTTTTAATATTACCTTAACTATTCCATAAAATCATCGAAATCGGTTCACTAAAACATATAGCTCCCATACAACTGATTGATCAGAGACGTTGTTTTGCGTTATAACTCCTTCAATTAAACAGGTTAAAATTTAGTATAGGTTCAATTTAACATATAACATGCATACAATTTATTATTCAGATACGAAGATAGAGTTATTGCGCAAAAACACATATCTGAGTAATCAGTTGTATTGGAGCTATATGTTAATGTTAACCTATTTCGATAATTTTAAGGAATAATTAAGGGAATATTAAAAAAGTGTTATGTGCAAAAGTTTAGTAAAATAACTTCAAAACTGAGGGAGTTGTTTATAAAATAGTAAAAATTTAATCAAATTTTCAAGTACCGTTATCTCGAAAACCAGAGCCAATCTGGTAAAACAAGGCATGCCATTGAATTTAGAACATCCCAATTAAGTGAGTTCAACTTTCAAAATCTTTCCTCAAAGTGTACAACTTAAACAGCGTAATTTCAACCCAGCTTATTCTTTTGTTTTCTATTTCATGCTTATTCCTCGTCTGACTTCAAGCACTTGATGAAAATGAATTACACTTATATTAGTCGATTTATTAAGAGATTACGAATAAAATGATATATAAAATATAGGTGTGCTCACAAATTTAAAAATTAACATTTTTTTTTTAAGTGTACCTGTTTTTTAGATTTGCCCATATAGCTAAATAGCTTATATTTTCTTTATTTATGTAGAAATAAACACATGGATCAAAAGTAGATTGTTTTAAACCATTTTTCTTTAAAGCTTTGTCAAGTTCCAAGTTCCAAACTAAACTTCACTGCTTTAGTCCATACAATGCTTTTCGTAATTTTAGTACAGTATTCGGTTTTGGACTACGTATACCTTCTGGGTGTTCAATATAAATATCTTCATATAAATCACCCTGGAGAAATGCGGTTACTGCATCCATTTGTTCAATTTCTAAGTCAAACTGAACTGCAAGTGCTATTAGATATCGAAGTGAAGTATACCTGACTACCGGGGAATATGTCTCATCGTAATCAATACCTTTCTTCTGAGGATAGCCCTTCACGACCGATCGAGCTTTATACCCTTTGCTGTTGTCAGGTTCCTTTTTGATTTTGAATTCCCACTTCGTTTTAATCATGTTTTTATCTTTGGTTTTTTGACTTCTAACCAGGTTTCATTTGCTCTTAAAGAGTTTATTTCACTTTCCATCGCTTCTTGCCACTGCAGGTTATCAGGACGTTCCATAGCTTCTGCAACTGAAATTGGGTCTTCTTGGCTTGAGATATCAGTTGAGAAACCTTTCTGTGGTTGTTGCTGCAGATTTCGCTTAGCAATTCTGTTGCTTCTTCGTAGCGCAGGTTCATCTTCCATATCGGCTCTATCTTCCTCAATCTATAATTCTTCTTCGGTGCTAGTGCTTTCCCCCGCTTCATTGTTATCTTCATAGATTGATGGATTTGGATCTTGGATTACATAGCCGATATGCTTTTGACTGTTCACAGTAACCCACGAATATGCGCTGCACAGATTTTTCGTCCAATTTCGATCGTTTTTGATCTGGAATATATTCTAACGCTATACATCCGAATACTCTAACATGAGACAAATTAGGCTTCTTTCCAGACCAAATTTCTCCAGGTGTCTTTTTTAGAATTCTGTGTGGAATTCTATTTACCATATAAGCAGCGGTTGATACGGCTTCAGCCCAATATGTTTTCGGCAATTAAGCTTGGAACATCATGCATCTTGCTTTCTCCATTAAAGTTATGTTCATTCGTTCCGATAACTCGTTCTGTTGAGGATTGTATAGCACACTTAGCTGATGTGCTATACCATGTACTCGCAGAAAATCACTCATCTTCTTGTTGACAAACTCCGTGCCATTATCTGTTCGGATACACTTTATGGTTTTGCCAGTTTGGTTTTCCACTAGGGGCTTGAACTGAACAAATTTGACAACCACTTCACTCTTGTGCTTCATAAAATACGTAAAAACTTTTCTGCTGTGGTCATCTGTGAATGTGAGTAGATATAAAGTGCCACCGTTCGATCCCTTCTCCATTGGACCACATACGTCGGAATGAATTACCTGGAGCATATCTTTAGCTCTCAAACCTTCTTTGGGGAACTTCATTTTTTTGATGCTTACCTTTAGCACACGCAATACAATCAGCCTGCAATGACTGCTGGTATGAAACTCCGGTAACACACCCCTTCATCATAAAGTCCATTGATTGCGGATTAAGGTGGCCCAAGCGACGATGCCAAAGCTCAAATTCAAAGCATTTCTTCGATAAAAACACGTTCTGACCACGCGACAAAATAAGCTTGTACATCCAATGTCAGCTTTTTGAGGTACTTAGGCGGGTTGGGTACTTAACAGAACCCGCTTAAGTACCTCGATGCGGGTACTTAAGCGAACATAATTATTGATGTAGATACATCCTCTTCTAAACTTGCATAAATATGTAAATCCTTGATGTAAACATGAAAACTTAATGAATTATACGTAGTTTAAAACCAAGATCGTAGCATTATTTAAACAGATAAACAAATAAAGAATATTACAAAAAATAGATAAAGCAATGGTATGTAATTTTTAGAAGAATTAAATTATTTAAAGTGTCATTGATTATACATATTTATAGTATAAATATACCATATAAACTACGCTTAAAATTTTGTGGAACACTTAAATAAATCATCAAAATTTCAAACTTTTTTCTCAGAAGTGTTTTTGAGTATAGTTTTATTGCCCATTCAATTTTAGTGTACTGACTGCAGGTTTGAAACTCCGGTAACACACCCCTTCATCATCAAGTCCATTGATTGCGGATTAAGGTGCCCAAGCCACGATGCCAAAGCTCAAATTCAAAGCATTTCTTCGATAAAAACACGTTCTGACCACGCGACAAAATAAGCTTGTACCTTCTTTGTCAAGAATCGTACACACATATTTATGAAAATTAATCTTCTTTTCCTTTTTGATCATCTCACTGATAGACAAGAGATTCGCGCCCAAATCTGGTACGTAAAGCGCATGTCTTAGCATTATTTTTCATTTTCCTTTCGAAGTTAGCACTGCGTGCTCCACATCTCCCTTTCCAGTGGCGCGTAAAACATTTCCATCAGCTATGCGGATTTCTTCATAGTACTTCTCCAGGTTGACAAACAAATCTTTGTCACGAACCATGTGAATCGAAGCTCCACTGTCGATGAAAAATGAATCGTCCTTGACATTTTGAGCACAATACGATGCATAGAGGGAAGACGGATGTATATCTTTAGAAGCATAATCACCAAATCTATTACATACAAAGCATTTTAACTTTTTGATATGTATCTTTATTTTTTGAAAATTGTTTTTTATGCCCACCCATTAAAGCGGAACTGCATGTCGGCACTTCAAATTTTACGTCCTGTAATAGTTTAATTTTAATTGAATCTGCAGTGATCTTACGTCCGGTGCTTTCTAAATTCATAATCATAGGATTGTATTCAGACGGTAAGCCCTTGAGTAAAATTTATGCAACCCATTCATCAGAAACTGAGAGCCCAACGACATTTAGCTTCTGCGCTGTTGAAACAATTTCGGATTCGTAGTGTTCGACAGAGTTGCAATCAGTCATGCGGCTATCCAGTACAGAGTCTTAAAACAAAGACGTGCTTCCTACACGTAAACATACAAATCCTTGTGTACAGCAAGAATCAATCTACACTTCGCCTGGCGCTCCTTCGCGGGGTTTGCTTCAGATCCCTCAACGCAAGACCAAAGTTCATCCAACTCAAGCTGCGTCTTGATAGCAAAGCTCCAAGTTAACCACTTCTCTGATCCTATTAGCTTTTCGATAAAGCCGTTAGTACCACCAGCCATCTTACCAATTCCGTCTGGTTGATGATTTATACTAATTAAATTATTTTCCATGACTTATGGATGGCCCATAACCTATAGTTTAGGAAAATATTCAGAGAATAAATTTATTCTCAATATAAAATATTTTCATACATACTTCGAACACGAAGGTATATACATTTTCTTTCTCAAATTATAAATAGCACAAGTGAGACCATTTATTTCAACAGGTTTGATCATCATATTAAAAAGCAACATCTTGTTATCTAGGCTTTAGATTTGTGTCCTATAACCCATTGAAGGCTTGCTTGTTTTAGTTTCGCTTGAGAAATTTTGTTTTCAAAATACCTTTTCCAGGTAAGTCTTCTATCTAGTGTCATCACAAGGTATTTGACACTATCTTTTTGCGGTATAGCCTTCCTGCATGAACGAATAAAGATCACGGCAGAGCACGGCGTGCGAGAAAAAAGTTATTTTTTTGCAGTGACGTAATTTTTTCGCCGCCATGTGAATAAAACGGAATGAAACCTGTGTGTGAATGAAAGAACCGATTAAAAAATGACGTCATCAACCATTATTTTTTTTCTCAAATGCAATTACAAATACATGGTTGCCGTGCTGGGTGATCTTGTTAGTTGGTTCATGGCCTTCCTATTTATTTTTAGTGGTGGGCAAGATTCTTTCTTCAAAGTAAATGTGGTCTGAACACACTTGCTTTCATTAACCTTTATCCTCCAAGAACCTAGCCATAGCTCTAACTTTTTCAAATATTCTTGCAGCTTGTAAGAAGCCTCTTTAGGGTCTGAACTAGTGCTTAGGGTAGCATGTGTTGAAATGGTTAGACTATCATCAGTTGGCAAATCACGAGTGTATATTACGTACAATATGGGTCCTAGAACACTGCCTTTAGGGACACCGTCATATATTGGGTGACTTTCCGTTGTAAAGGAATTCTGCCTGACTCTGAAGTTTCTCCCCAGCAGAAAGCTTTCAGAATTGTATGCGTATTGGCAGGGAGTGAAACCTTTAGTTTGTATATAAGGCCAGAAAATAAATAACACATGGATTTTAACAAGAAAATTACGAAAACAATTCACTTCAAAATAAACTACATATTTATATATAAAATTAGTTTATAATCAAGCAGACAGTTTCAATCTTGTGTAAATATAAACATATTAAGTATGTCATTCAGAGAGAGGCTGCTGCACTCTAAAATATTCTGAAGGAATGACTTGCCGAGTGTCTTAAAGCTAAGTGTACATGGTAGAGAAAAAACGCGAGATTTAGACAAAAATCTCGCTAGAGACTTATAAACACCCAATAGAGCTCTACAAGAGACTCACCTACAAAGTCTACGTGAGATTTATTTAGCGAGACTTTTTCGCCGTGTACACAGTCCAACGAAGCTAGATCAAAAACTCTACGATAACTCTACACTCTATTTAGCAAGCTAAATAGACTTTTTTCTCTACGGAGACGTATAGTAAAGTCTTGACAATGAACTTCATTACAGGTTGTTAAATTTTGAAATGGCTACGACATTAAATCGTATATTCGATACAAGCACACCATTTTAAGAGCATTTAGAATGTAGCCAAATAATGTACCGGGAATCGTCCTCTTATTTTCATTGGTATTTTAATGGCTTTTCCAATAGCCTCCGTCCTTTGCAAAGGGGCATAATAAAACATAAGGGGTATTCACAAATTGAGCAGGTGGTCTGGCACCCTGTCAACAGTCGTTGCTTGAGTTATCTGCTGTTTTGTCAGAGTGCCAGGCCACTTGCTGAATACCTATATACATATATATAGTAGTTTGGCTGGAACTGCTCGGAGAAACTCCTTTCAAGAGAATTTTAAATATTAAAGGTTACTTGATGCGAGTCCAAAAGTACATATAGTACCGAAGAGAGAGGTTGCCATGTTTAATTTTTAGGTACATTTGTCTACTTTTAGGTAAATTTTTTTTCTGTAAATAAGTACAATTCGACGAAGGGTTAGCGCTCCGCTGATGGCGCCAATTATATTTTCTACATCGGGGCTTTGATATAAATACATATATACATACAACAAACGTTGACAACAACTCGAGATAGAAAACTAACTCTATGCGAGAGGTAACTATTGTCTACCATGTACACAGCTTGTAGAGTACGTGATAGATAAAATTTGAGATTTCTCTATTTTGTCTCTAGCTAGAGTGAATATCTCCTAGAGTTGCTCTACCGTGTAAACTTAATTGAGAGAGGAGATTTTTATTTCAGTGAAACTCTCGAGAGATTTCTCTACCGTGTACGCTTAGCTTAAGACTTATCCTTGCGAGGGCTCGACAGTCGCACAGTCTCTTTTGAGTTGCCTTAACTGACTCCAATCGGGACCAAAATTTATATGTGATATCTTCAACTACCGTAGTATCGATTTTGGGTATGAGATGGCAAAAAAATTTCTTTTAATTTTTTGAGTCTCTATAGGGGGAATCTGAACTTTGGCCCCTGTGCGACACGCCTTAACCGTCTCCAATCGGGACCAAAATTTGTATGTGATATCTGTGACCGTATTACCGATTGAAAGGGTGCGACTGAAAAAAACAGCTCATTTGATTTTGTAAGGACCACCCTAATGCACATACATTTTTTTTAAGTGTCGTGTGCTAATACTTGCATACATAAATATTTATGAGGGGTAAGCAAACTCCGAGTCGGTTGGAACTTATCAGGGAATCCAATATATAGAAAAAGATGGGGACGTAGTGTTCTTAAATGTTATCGCCTGGTGATGACAATAATATTCGCCGTTCCACTTGTTCTTTTCATTTCG